>NW_015628313.1:708721-746722 GCF_001515625.1 Sinocyclocheilus rhinocerous
GTAGTATAAATATATATATATATATATACACACACACACATATCTATGCGCAGCACAGCTTTGTTTACAGCGGTAACCAAGGAAACGCTATATTGCAGCAGCTGTTCCATAAGCTGTTCCACCTGCTGTCAGAGAGTGAATTTTCTTTCAGTCCGTCTGCTGTTTGTGTATTGCGCAGGTGTCTTATGTAGCATAATTTCACACATCTAAAATCAGACCATTCTGTTTTTGCTTTAAATCTTGAAATGTATACAATTTAATTAATATCAAAAACAACTGTTCATGCTATGTGTGTGTAGCATCTTTGTTTGGATCATGATTAAAATGCAGTGGTTGCCTTTAATTTTAAATGGCTACAGATATTTTAGTTTTAAGCTAGTTTGCCCGTTATACAGCAAATAAACAACAAATAAATTGGTTTAAAGAAAAAAAAATTGATGATCAGTATCTGAATCGGTAAGTTTGCTTGTAAAAAAAAAAATCGGGAAAAAAATTTGGTCTTAAATTTCATATACCGAGGTGGTGAGGCCGTTACACCTCGGGTGTGCATTATTTTTCTAATAATTCAACGACCCAGAGTCAATTATTCTTCTTATACTACGGTTACCACACCTCAAGACATCGATCAGATTATATATTTAAAGGGATTCGTCCTGTTTTTGTACTTAAATCGCTATTGTGAGTAGGATTATTTGGTAATAAGCTGGTAATGGAGGCTTGAGCCATTGATAGCATTCTAATGCAGTTATTAATGAAGTTATTAGAAAGAGAGCGAGAGAGACAGAGACACACAGAGAAAGAGAAAGAAAGAGAGAGAGCTTTAGGCTACCTCTGTGCGTCCCTCAACAGTGTTCTGCAGCAGTGTCTCTAAACAGCGCTGTTATTACCTCGCTAGTGAGAAATATCATGTGTAGCCTTTAAGTTGCTACACTATATAGGCTAATTAATTAATAAAACAACTGTTCATGCTATGTGTGTGTAGCATCTTTGTTTGGATCATGATTAAAATGCAGTGGTTGCCTTTAATTTTAAATGGCTACAGATATTTTAGTTTTAAGCTAGTTTGCCCGTTATACAGCAAATAAACAACAAATAAATTGGTTTAAAGAAAAAAAAATTGATGATCAGTATCTGAATCGGTAAGTTTGCTTGTAAAAAAAAAAATCGGGAAAAAAATTTGGTCTTAAATTTCATATAAGGTGGTATTAAAATGGGTCTTAAAAAGTCTTAAATTTAACTTGTTTATATCTGTAGACACCCTGTGCAGAGTGTCATCTTTAGAAATAGGGGCATGAACTGAGAATGTTCCTTGTGCTAATGGCCTGTGGGTGGAGAGGAAGTATTTTGCACCAGCATCTTAAACATGACACCATGGTGTCTCTGGATATGACTGGTAAAAGCGAATTGTCTGCAGTCAGGACTGAAAGCCTCTTACATGTGTGGTGTTGATTTCACTGTGGCCAGTGTGTGAGAGGGTCATCCTCTCACACTCTTGTGCATTAGCTCTGTGTGACTGTCTTGATTTTTCCCTAAAAGTTTATAGAAAAAGGTAGTATACTGACAAACTTTTATTTGGATTCAATTAAAGAGCTAACTGGAGAGATTTTGCTCAATAAAAAGTATCCACACTGTTCACAAGCAAGCATATTTCAAACACAGATACACTGACACACACTTTCTCTCACATACACATTTACTTGGCTTTCTAAATGCAGGGCATTCCAACTAATACTGTTTTTAAATGCAGTTAGTTAAAAATACTATAACCTAACCCTAACAGAAAACCTACTGTATTTCTTCAATTAAAAAACTTCTTATTTACTTTATTTTATACAAATGAGGATATCCCCAAAAGGACGTTTTTTTCCCCCATTTAACTCACTTTTGGGTACAAATTTGTCCCCAAAATATGTTTAAGTATGTCCACATACACACATAGACATCAGGTTTTGTTGTAATTTTGGATTTCCAATTTAGCTCTTGCACAAAGATAAAGAAAATTACTCTCTTTTTTTTTCCCTTTTATTTCGTTTACTTTTAAATAGGTGAAGCGAGTAAATGAGTTGAAATGAATACAATTAATGTTGAATACTCAACTGGAACTGGTTGTGTTGGATTTTGCTGTATTTGGCTGAGCAAAGATTTGGGTGGCTCGCCAATGTATTAAATTTCTCTAATGCATAAAATAAGTAAGCTTGACCAGAGTTCTTGTGGGGAGAAGATTTTATTGAGGGTAGTAGTGTAGCACAGATCTTCAGCAGCAACGTCAGTGTGTCGGCCTTCAAAATATCTGAACCCTTGTAAGAGTCCTAGCTTCTACCTGAGTTCTGTCTGTGAGACAGAACTTTATACCTGGTAACAAATGGCCTTCAAACAATAGACTGATGCCATTAGGACCTCCTACTGGAGAGACAGGGTAGAAGGTCCATCCTGTGTATTTGGTTTACACGTTTACAGGATAACATCAGAAAAGATTCACAAGGTGACATATCAGATGTTGAATAAACAAGAAAGAACTATACACAAATACACAATCCTTCAGCTGGTTTCAAATTTGGTTTGGTAATTGGTTTCAACAAAGGTTAGAACAATGCTGTAAATAATAAGAATATGAACACCGATTTAACAAAAACCATCAACAATAATAGACTTTTTTTTTTTTTTTTAACTGCAAAACAACTGTTTTTAAGGTTATATTTTAGTTTTAAAACTAAAGAAATGTTGAATGTTCTTCATTTTTTTCCTTAATATTCTTAATTTTAATTTTAATGAATCAAAATAAAATAAAATAAAACAAAAATAATATTTTTCAGTTTTTGTTTATATGAATAATGACAGACACAGACATTCCAGTCCTCTGATCTGCACATGCTAATGACTGTCGTCTTATTTTAGCCACAGCAGTATATTTGTCACTCCCAGCTGCTCATGCCTGCACTTGAGAGCAGTTCACACACACATGCTCAGACACCCCACACACTAACCAGGGGACTAGAAAAATCCTGGTCACTTTGTTGTTCAGACGAAAGAGAAGGGGAATTTTGACAGTGTGGAAGTTTTTCTTTCTTCTGGGACAGTTGATTGAGAGGATTATGCCCAATGGTGCTGGATATGGGCACTGATAACATGGCAGGAAGTCCTGGACAGGACTCCGATCTGCCAGAGTGTGACTGTGACATTAACAGGCAGGAAAACAGTTATCCACTTATCATTTACATATTACGGATTCTCTTTTATGCAATTAAATTTTTATGTTGCCATGTATTGTGGTATTTTCTGTCATACTTAGACATGTCTTAATGCAAAGTGTCTGAAATGTAGTTTATTAGATTATGTGGGTGAAATATGTCGTTTAAGATGCTTAAGTGAAGCTATCATTGCTTTTCTCCACATATGTGATTGCCCAATAGACCAGATAGTTTCACTGAAAATCTCAGTTTGTTAAATGGAGAAAATGCTATACCATGCTGTATTTGTTGACCTTCTGTTGTTGTTGCGGTGGGTTTAGCTTCAGTGTGCCTTTGTGCTTTAGGAATGTAGCTTGAAGCACAGTCACACTGAACTGTTCACATACCAGGGTTACATGAGGGCTTAATCTCACCAGGTCAAACATTGTCTGTGTTTTGGCTAACTGCCTACAGCATACACCAAAGTTTCAATCAAAGTTGGCTGAAGTTGAATCATGTTCACTCAGCATCTGTGCTCTTTGCTTCATATCCAGTCTGAGATAAGACATTTTTCTGAGATCTAGATCTGGAATGGTGGCACAGCTGAAACATGCTATGCTGGTATGCGTGAGTGTGTGTCGGTGGCACTGCATTGAGCATGTGATTCTGTATTTTTAGGCACATTCAGGATTTCTAGGAAACTCTTTAACACCATTGGATTGCATTCTGCCTCTGTCACTTGTTAACTGATGTAAGGTCAAGTTGTCTTGCATATTTGACAATATAAGCAAAGTAACTTCATAAATCCACCAAAAAAATTGGACAATGTAATGCATTTGCATTGTACTTACATATGTAAATTATATGTTTATATTTACACTGAAATGAGACAAACTGATATTGTGTTTTCATGACTCTTGCAATACTAATTATTTTTCTTTCAATTTATTGTTGACAAAAATAAATGGAATAAACAAATAATTATTGAACTATTATAATATTAACTTAATATACATTATTATTACTATTAATTAATAATATTTTATTATATTTTTTATTCAAATTTATATTTATAATAATAAACATCTTTTCTGTATTTTTGTCTTTGTTTTGGGCTGTGTATAACTTTAAAACTTAAAATGCTATGTTATCAAAAGACATCCAATACTATAAAGGTCTTTCCAATCAAAATATGACTGTTCACAAAAGACATTCGTGAATAAAATTAATGACGAGTGTACATTCTATATTTACTGATTATTTAAAGGCAAATTTCATTCCGATCCCAAGTTTCTTTGATTAAACATAAAAGACGTTTGCACTGTACAGTTCTGGTTTATAGCCTAATTACACTAACAGCTTAATTACACTTTTTGCAGAATGTTATATTAATACAGTCTCTTTACTCTTCCTCTGTCTCTCTGTCTCTGGGGTCTGTAGGGTAAAGAAGTTGCGGGAGACACTTGTGGCCGTGCAGCAGCTAGATAAGAACATGAGCAGTCTGCGCTCCTGGCTGGCTCACATCGAGACTGAACTCTTACGGCCCATCGTCTATGAAACCTGTGACTCACATGAGATCCAAAGAAAACTTAACCAGCAACAGGTAACGCACACACACAGAAAAGGCATTCATTTACATATGGTCGCATAAAAGTCTGTCAGTATAGTAAGTCTTACGAAAACTAGTATTAAATCTCTGCAAGTAAAATAAGCCCTGGTCAAACGTCAAAATAAGAACTTGACTTCATCTGGCTCAGTCACTGACCCACTTACTGTTTCAGTATCATAATGTATCCTCACTTTACCCAGCAACAGCCAGCACATATCAACCTCTTTCTGCATCAGAGACAAATTATCATTGTAAAGAAGCAATGTTAGTCAAACATTTTTAGAACTGATGATGCAACAAGATTAAACATATTTGTAGAGAAATGCATGACCTCTGCCTAATAAACTGAAATGAAATAGAAACAGGCAAAATGATCAAAATGTCAGATGTCGTGAGAAGCTCAGTAGAAGTCTACTATCTCTGTGCAGGATCTGCAGCGTGACATTGAGAAGCACAGCACGGGTGTGGCATCAGTGCTGAACCTGTGTGAGGTGCTGCTGCACGACTGTGATGCCTGTGCCACAGAGACCGAGTGTGAATCCATCCAGCAGGCCACACGCGGCCTTGATCGCCGTTGGAGAAACATCTGTGCTGTTGCCATGGAGAGGAGGCTGAAGTGAGTGTGTTTGTGTGTGATTTATAAGTAAATTGGAAAATGTACACATTGGTTTCTGTGTAAAAGTACACTACTGTTCAAAAGTTTGGGGTCAGAGTATGTGAGCGGAGTGGAGCGGCAACAATTTCCCCTCTGCGCTCCAAGCATGCAATAATCACTCCGCTCCGGGTTCAGCATTTCCCGCTCCTCGCTCCACTGATCAGAAATGCCGCTCTGCCTTCACTCCATGACGAAATTCACGGATAAAGTATTTCAGTATGTTTTGAAATATTACAAAGTTCTGTTCAGAACTTTTTACGATTTTAATATTAAACTAAAAATAAATACACTATACTAGAAGAATAGTTTTGACATGGTTTACTGGAATACTACATTTAGCCCACGTCTATATTAAATGACTGTTTAACTCGCTTGTCTGTGCAGTGTCTCTCTTCTATGGCGAACCTGAGGGTTGTAGTTACTTCAGAAACAGAGAGAATATGCTGTAACTTTTCTGTTTTTAAGCTGATAAATCACAGGACAGCGTTGACAACAATTTTTTGCACTCCTGAATGTTTCTATGTGCGCACGATCTGTACGTTATGTGCGAGCTTGTGTGTTGTGCGCGCGTGCAGCAATGTAGCAGCACATTAGTTTAGAGTGGAGATTAACTACCTGTACAATAAGCTGTTTTAAAACGTGATTTCACCCAATCAATATTGAGTATCCACATTCTATAAACAAGCATGCCTGAGAAATAACCTCCCGCACTCGTCCATGACCGTCATTATAACCACCTTTCTGATTTGAGTGATCCACTTACCGGTAAAGCTAGCTAATGATGTTTAATGCATGAATTCTTGATAAAATGCAGTTATATTATGGGCTGTTGGCATTAATTGTACTCGTGCTCTTGCGCTGTTGGAGTGAGTGAAAACCACAACGCTTCGACTTTCAAAAAATCCACTCCTCGCTCAGTCAAAAATCATGCCGCTCCACTCCCACTCCACTCCGCTCACATACTCTGTTTGGGGTCAGTAAGATTTTTAAAAAGGAAAATAGTCTTATTCAGCAAGGATACTTAATCAGAATGATCAAAAGTAACAACCGTTTTCAACATTAAAAATAATAAGTCTTTCTTGAGCACCAAATCAGCATGTTAAAATGATATCTAAGGAATCATTGACTCTGAAGACTGGAGTAATGGCTGCTGAAAATTCAGCTTTGCCATCACAAGAATAAATGTAGCTTTGCAGCATAAGAGACTTCTTTGAAAAACATTTTTAAAAATCCCAAAAGTTTGAACTGTATATGCTAATGAAGACTGCAGTTCATGAAAGTGAAAGTGAAAATTTGCTATTTAGTATAGTTAAAGTTGATTCAGGCCACCAAAGGAACAGGTGTGAGAGCATGTGTCATGCCAACCGACTCAATGTATACAGGTTAAATCAGAGTTGACTTCAGCACACAATGAACTGTTTAACAGCTGTCTTTTTAAAATGAAGTATTTTTAGTAAGCCCCGTGAATGATATTGTACAGTTGTACTTCCAAGTAGATTTTCAGTGTGGACTATGTTTGTGTTTGAAACTCACTGTATGTGTTTTTGCAGGATTGAGGAGACGTGGAGGTTGTGGCAGAAGTTTCTGGATGATTACTCCCGTTTTGAAGAGTGGCTGAAAGTGTCAGAGAGGACAGCAGCTCTGCCCAACTCCTCTGGAGTGCTGTACACCGTCGCTAAAGAGGAGCTCAAGAAGTTTGAGGTACTCAGAGATCCACAGATAGAGTTAATAAGGTTGAGGCAGTGAGTCAAGAGGATAATTATGAATAGGGCCTGAATACAAAAAGACAAAAAAGTAACAAGAATACTGTTGGGAAATAAAAAAAAAAGGATCACTGCTGACATCTATTGGCCAAAGTCCAGTCTACTTCAACCTTTAGTCTTTTACAATTTGTAAAGTGTCGTTGTTGACTGAAACAAATGCTAAACCATGATTTATTTTAAACATGCACTTAACTAAGGTGTAGTTTTCACTTTTTCCAGTTTGTGAATTTAAGATTTTTTTTGCCTCACAGGCATTTCAGAGACAGGTACAGGAGTGTCTGACCCAACTAGAGCTGATCAATAAGCAGTATCGAAGGCTGGCACGTGAGAACCGCACAGACTCATCCTGCCATCTACGACAAATGGTGCATGATGGGAACCGGCGCTGGGATATATTACAGAGGAGAGTAGCTGCCATCTTGCGCAGACTCAAGGTGATATATTATATATATTATATACACTACCGTTCAAGAGTTTGGGGTCAGTAAGATTTTTTTTAAAGAAATTAAAAAAAAAAAAACTATTCAGCATGGACACATTAAATGTATCAAAAGTGACAGTAAAGACATTTATTTTTACAAAAGATTTCTATTTCAAATAAATGCTGTTCTTTTGAACTTTTTATTCATCCAAGAATTCAGAAAAAAAAACATACGTTACGGTTTTCACAAAAATATTAAGCAGCACAAGTATTTTCAACACTGATAATAATAGGAAATTATTAGAATGATAATGAATGCATATTAGAATGATTTCTGAAGAATTATGTGACACTGAAGACTGAAGTAATAACTTACCGTGTATATACTTATATATTCAGAACCTCTGTAGGAATCACTATTAATGCAGAACCTAAACTACATATAGCAGCAGCATGATTAATTGACTTGTTATTCTTTTGTCCTGCAGCATTTAATTGGTCAGAGAGAGGAGTTTGAAACAGCCCGGGATGGTATTCTGGTATGGCTGACTGAGATGGACCTGCAGCTCACCAACATCGAGCATTTCTCAGAGTGTGACGTTCAGGCCAAGATCAAACAATTAAAGGTCAGGGCTGTGTGAGCATACATGAATAATTTACATTTAAAAAAAATATATGAACATGTAAGAGCTATAGCCTTGTGGGCAGCACTCCAACATATGGCACAGCAATGTTTCAGGGAGACTTGAGTTTGATTCCCAGTCCTGATCCTGTCCTCTCCCATTATTTACTGTCTGTCCTTATACTGTCCTGTCAAAATAAATGCAAGAAAATGCATTTTCTTAAACCAGACAGGCAGATGTTTAAGAATATTTGGTGAATTTGAATATTCATTATAGCCAAAAAATGATTTTAACTATAGCTTTATACATTGACTATTCACTAACATGCATGATATATATTTTAGACCTGGGAAATGCTGACGCAAAACTATTTTTACTTATTCTGTAGATCATTTACTTTTAAATTTTATTCAAAATTACTTTTCACTTTACTTGTGAACACTTGTGCGTTCCAGGCATTCCAGCAGGAGATCAGTCTGAACATGGGGAAGATGGAGAGTGTGTTTGGGCAGGGGGAGGTGCTGATGGAGAAGAGTGAGCCTCTAGATGCTGCTGTCATAGAGGAGGAGCTGGATGAGCTGCAGAGATACTGTAGGGAGGTGTTTGGTCGGGTGGAGCGCTACTACAGGAAACTCACACGCCTGCCGGTAAGACACACAAATTCAGACATGCATGCACACTTGTTTATATCTCAGCTTTTGCTTTGCTTAAAGGTGGCTCTTACTTTTGTGGTACCTCTCATTCGCAGCTAACCGATGATGAGTGTGAAGGCTCAGATCGTGAATTCGAGTCGGGTGACCTCTCAGACCTTCAGTGGGGTGAGGATGGTGCCATGCCCCAGACATCTAGCAGACCACCTTCAGCTGGCACTGTTCCTGTTCGCACAAACGGCTCCGGCCGGGACACCCCTGCCAGTATAGACTCCATCCCTCTGGAATGGGACCACGACTATGACTTGGACCCCATTGGCCACTCCATGTCTGCACAACGGGGCAGACAAAAAGATGAGGATGAGGAGTTACTGTGTTTGGCCACTGCAGCACTTTCAGGTGAGTGTGCTTGACCTGAAGGATGTTCTCATGAGATAATGCTCCAGCTGAGTGTCCACCACCATGAGAAATTCTTCTCTGTAAACTGTTGGTATGTTTTGTTGTGTATCTCTTTTTCCACAGACGTAGTGATTCCTGAGAGCCCTGAAGCTTATGTAAAACTAACAGAAAACACATTGAGGTCCTCCTCTGGTAGGCAATAAGTTGTGGAATGCTAAATTAATGCTAATCTACACTGCATGCTATCATATTGCATGAACTGCACTATTGCATGAATAAAAAAAAAAATGCATGGCAAACATTCTGACAGATCTGGTCTATTGCATCTTCCAACTTTAAAATCGTTCTCAAATCAAACAATGCTAATCGGCATTAGATGTGAAAAAATTAAGAGAAAATAAAGTTTTAAAGCACCTCCATGAAAATAAACCAAAAGAGAATTGAGTTGAGAATTTGATGAGAAAAACAAAAGAGATCCCAAGTGTAGTCCAGTGGAAATAGACCATGAGATATTGTTCATTAAATCTGGTGACCAGATCCCAAGGGTGTATACTAGATCCCAGCGTTTGTTTGTTTTATTTCATGTAGAGCAGAAAAAAGACAACAACTTCGGTAAAGAAGCTAAAACCCAGTCCGTGAAAGAAAAATAAAATTATTTGCAGTTATTGATTTAATACGTATTTGATGCTGTGAGGATAACGGAGGTACATCACTATTTACACCTACACTATGTTTGGTGTTGGTAAGTTTTTTTTATGTTTTTGAGTCTCTTAAAGTCTCTTGTGCTCATCAAGGATACATTTATTTGATCAAAAATACAGTAATACTTTGAAGCATTATTACAATAACCTTTTTCTATTTTATTATATTTTAAAATGTAATTTATTCCTGTGATGGCAAAACTGAATTGTTAGTAGCTTATACTCCAGTCTTCAGTGTCACATGATTCTTCAGAAATAATTCAAAATGCTGATTTGGTTCCTAAGAAACATTTATTATCAGTGTTGAAACAAATTGTGCTGCTTAATATTTTAATGGAAACCAAAATACTTTTTTCAGGATTCTTTGATGAATAGACGGTTTAAAAGACCAGCATTTTCAGAAATCAGACGGTTTTAAAGATTTTCAGAAATCTTTTGTAAAATTTTAAATGTTTTCACTGTCACTTTTAACCAAATTAATTCATCTCTCTGAATAGACGTATTTGTTTCTTACAAAACAATTATAAGGTGATGTAACGTCTGAAAAGCAGATCTCAGGTCATGTTGCCCTATTGTTGGAACCACATGCATGCCACAAGTTACGCTGTTTGGACAGGACCACTGCATGGATCAGTTTTACAAGTGCCATTTCATTCCAACATATAACAGTCAACACTGACATTGATACTTTTGATATTTTGTTTTATAATTCACTGTTATAACTGAAAATGTTACATATAAAACAAATGAGTTATCTGCAAAATTTCACATTCCATTTTTAGCGAATAACGTGATTAAAACTTAACATGTTTTAAAGCTTTACAAAACTCCTAATACACTCACAATGTGATCACAGAATGACTGTATTTCAGAATTATCCTTTTTTTAAAGGTGGTCATGTGACATCCCAATGTTAATCTATACATTAATTCCTGCAGGTGAAGCAGTTCGATTATTAGACGATATAATGGACACCAGCCACTACAGCCTCCAGCAGACAGATGGCACTATGGGTGGCCATGACACCTCTTACATGGGCTATGTAAGTACAGATTCAGTGTGCCGCTCAGTCAGTTTAGTCTATAGTGGCAGTATGTTGCCATGAAATGAGAAGTTTGATTAGTTTCTTTCCTCTGCACAGATGCGGCTAATGGATGATTGCCGTGGCAGTCTGAAAGCAGTCAAGAGGGTTGAGGGGGAGCTGGAGGAGGAAGAAGACAACCTGTCAGGACTGAGCAATCCTGATAACACAGAGACACAGAGCACAGGTTAGTCCAGCACAGAAACGCTGAGACTGCTGAATACACGTGTATATTTGAATTTGATGCTATTATGGTAATGGTCATATTTCAGGTGTAATTGAGCGTTGGGAGCTGATCCAGGCCCAGTCTGCTGATTCAGATCACAAAGAGAGAGAAAACCTGGTGCTATGGCAAAAGATGACCTCTGACCTGGACGCCATGGAGGCGTGGCTCGGTCAGGCTGAGGCGGAGTTAGAAGAACTGAGAAGGAAAGATCTCAGTGCAGATATACACACTATTGAGCAGAGAATTAGAAAACTCAAGGTTTGTGTTGCCTACTACATATTTGTACATGTGAATTTGTGTTTGTGCATATTTGCTGAGTGATTTAGTAAGTGTTTCCTTTCTAATGCTGTTGATGGGCTGCACATCTGACCATAGTCTTTGAAAATCATCACAAATTAGATTTACAGAGCTGTCCTGTTTGTAGTCCTAAAACCCAGATGAGAATTTAAATATTTGAACCATGGATGATAAACATTTCAACATAACCAACAACATTATTGTCACATGAGCTTGTTACACATCTAATTAGGCTGTTTAGTCATAAACCAACCCAAAGGCTATTTTGCCATGGGTTCCCTTTGGAATAGCTAATGGGTTTTAAAAACAAAAAAAACAGTTTTCGATTTATGGGTAAGGTCTGTGGTTAACACTACTTACAGGGACTTTCCCATTATACAATATAAATCTGTTTGCTATTCTAAAAGCCCATTAGAAATACCAACAGGACCCATGGTGAATTAGCCAGTCATTGGCATACAGTCAAAATTTTCTACATTTCGGTCAAGTCATTGTGCTCATGTGACCGGAAATCCCCAAAATCTCATTGAAAATTTGATTTCTTATATCTGCTTTATTGCTGAAAGTGCAAATGTACTATTTCATATTACTATAAATATAATAGTTAACCATGTCCAAGCTGTAAACAGATACATTTGGCACTGGCAGGTCCATGTGTGGGTTGCTCACATGTCAACACTGTAAAACAAGTCTTGCTCACACACACACACACATTTCAAATTGGGCAGGATGTCAGCAACGGAAATAAACCAGAGGAAATCCACAGCATCCCGCTGACCCACATACAGAGAGAATCTTGGAGCATCTGATTTCACCAGTTATTTTTACTTGCACACAAACTAAAACATGTGTATACAGTCCAAAGCTGTAAGTGAACCTTCCCTTCGGAGCAATTTAACAACAGAGATTAACCAAAATAAGGCTTGCACCTAACTACACATAATTTCTTGGTAACATAATGCAGTCTCTAAAATGAACACACAAATTTCTAACACAATGCTTCGCTCTTGTGTCTCAACAGGAGTTGCAGAAGGAAATGGATTCCCATAAGTCCAAAGTACTGTCCATCAACTTAAACAGCGTAACACTACTCCAGTCAGACTCAGAGGAGAGCCAGGATCTACAAGCGAAACTGAAGGAGATGAACTCACGCTGGGATCGACTGGGAAAATCACTTAAGGATTGGAGAACAGCACTTCAGGATGCTCTGATGCAGTGTCAGGTACATACACAGACAGCACCTACATGTGCACTACTGTTCAAAAGTTTGTAGTCAGTAAGATGGGTTTTTTTTGGGGGGGGGGGACAAAGTAATACTTTTATTCAGCAAGGATGCATTGTATTGATCAAAAGTGACAGTAAAGACATTTGTAATGTTACAACAAACTTCTATTTCAAATAAATGCTGTTTTTTTTTTTACTTTCTATTCATTAAAGAATCCTGGAAATCCAGAAAAAATGCAGAAAAATAGTTGGCAGCAAAAGAGTTTTCAACATTGATAATAACAAGAAATGTTTCTTGAGCACCAAATCAGCATATTAGAATGATTTCTGAAGGATCACGTGACCTGAAGACTGGAGTAATGGCTGCTGAAAATTCAGCTTTGCCATCACAGGAGTAAATTTCATTTTACAATATATTACAAAATAAAACAGCTATTTGAAATTGTAATAATTTTTCAAAATATTTTAATCAAGTAAATACAGCCTTGGTGAGCAAGAGAGACTTCTTTCAAAAACATGATAACAATCTTTTTGAATGGTATTGTACATTAAATTAAACACACAGAGGCAGGTACTGTCATTCTCTCACACTTTTTGCTTCTCTACAGGAGTTCCATGAGCTGAGTCATGGTCTTCTTCTCTGGCTGGAAAACATCGACCGCCGGAGAAACGAGATTATCCCAATAGCATCGGGGCTAGATCGGCCTACACTTCAAGCTCATTACAGAGCACTAAAGGTACCTGTGAACAGGCCACTGCTTTTTGGTATGGATGTATATGGGCTGAATACATATTTTTTCTACTGTTCACCCTATACTGTACGCAGAATAAGAGAGGAAGAATAGAGCAGCCACTCTCATAGTATGTTGAAAACAGTATGTAAAAAGGTGACTCTGGATGGGAAAATATTTCTTCATTTGTGTTAAGTCACCTAGAAGACAGTGTTCACTTGCTTTCTTAGCCATCTACTGTACTTTAAAGTATGTTTTTCATCATTGCATTATGCACATTTGAGTTCATCCATTGTCAAAAAAGTTCTCCAAATGTGGGAAAAAAATGTATTAGAACACAAACGTTTCATTTTACCAAGTGAAACATTGACACGCATTTGTCTGCAGCAAATCCAGCGGGAGCTGTGGGAGACTGAGCAGAAGGTGGACAGTCTGCAGGAGCTCTCAGGGCAACTGCTGGTGCAGGCACATGGCAGCGAGTGTCTGGAGGCCCAGGAGAGGGTGCACGTCATCGGGAACCGTCTGCGACTGCTCCTGAAAGCTGTGGCCACTGACCTGGAACTGCTAGAAAAAGAGCTCCAGGCTTCTGGGAATAGACAGGTCAGTCTACAAGCACATTCAATATTTATTCATCTCTTTACTGACCATTTGTTCGGTTTTAAACAACATTAGACATGATCCATAATATCAGACTTTCTTGGATCTCCATTTCAAAGCTAAAACTCAGATCTTCACCCAACTTACAGGATGCGTCCCTCTGGTCTGTTACGGATGACGCAGATACTTCTGGATTGGTCAGTCCTGTTTCAGAGGTCAGCGTTTCCACTAAACGACAATCGGTAATGCATCTCCTATACCTTTTTAGATTTTATTTCGGGCATGCCGTGAAGGTCACTGTCCTGCTAAAGTGAGGCGGTTGAGCTTATAACAGGGGAAGATTTTAAAAATGTTGGTTCCAGTATAATATTCCTCACTGACAAAATCCCTTGGAATATTTGCTCACTTCCTCATCCCGCTGTAAATATGTTGGTTTGGATGTTTATTTGTGGCTCCGGAAGTACTTTGCTTCCTATGAAATGTATACAAGAAACACTGGCTTTACTTTTCAGACATGCTTAAAATCAAATCAAGCCATGCAGCAATTTTAGTGGATTTGTTTGAAGGTGTCTGTGTGGAAAGCCAGGTTTCTTACACCTTGCAAGATTTTTTTTGTCATTGCCACCTATTTTGCTGCTGCCTTTTGTTTTGTTGTTACTGGTTTGTGATTATACTGATGGCCTGGCTATTTGTCTCTGCTTGTCACCACAAGCTTTGTCTTTATTTGCTGGACTGAAACATTCTTTCTTTCTTTTACCCCTCCCTCCCTTTTGCTCATTGCACAACAGCTACGAGGCAAATGTAGTGTGTCAGAACCAGGATCCTCAGCCAGACTTCCACGTCACAGGTACCTGTCTCTCGCGCTTTAGAATGCAGGGGGGATGATGGAACTCATTCCAGATCCATACCATCAGAAGCATTCAGATCAGAGGCCAGATCCTCTGCGGTGGGAGTCCACATGAGTTGCTCAGTTCTAGGAAAGGAATTTGTTTTGGTTCCTAGTCAAGGATTCTTAGTAATCTTATGTGTTATTTTTCCCAAGAACATACTATTTTGTCTGACAATGTAACTTTGTGTCCTTTGAACATAAAAGGTTGGAAGAAACTATGTTCAAAATCCTGATGCGTCCATCATCTTTCTCCATTCTTGATGCCATGTGAAAATACTGAAATGTATTAGTCATTTTCAAAACCATGTAATTTTTGGTTGCTTTCATTGTTTTTTGCGGTTGTATTTTTTGTGTGCAAACAATTCATTGTGATGCTCTCACACTCATCTCTGCCTTATAGCAAAATTAGCAAAATGACAGAAAAGCAGCCATATTGTGTGAACCTTTCTAATACATTTCATTAACAACATTAACAAGCATAAACTGTATGTAATGCTTAACAAAGTGTTATTTAATTTACATTAAATAGATAGAAAGGCCATGAAACTTGAATTCATATATATATTCATATTTAAATGCACATGAACTGCTGCTTTGTTAAGCATTATATCATGTTTGTTGTCTTTTTAATGAAATATATTATGAAGTATTACAAAATATGGAACTGTCTTTAATAATAGCACAAGTATGGAAGTGAAATCTGTCCCAAGAACAAAAGATTTAATGTGCAGTTTGTCCATAAAACATGGACTTCTGTCAGTTAGTGACTAAATTTATCATTATATGCAAATAACAAAACAGTGACAGATGCTAAAACTGTTTGCTTTGTTTAAGATGGAAGGGAATTGAGTTGTCAATGCAAGTGTCCTTGGATGGAGAAAAGTCCAAAAATCGTCTTATTTTAGTATTACTTATATATTATTGTATTTATTAATATTTTGAATTAGTATTTACTTTTCATTTTTTGTCATTATTTCTTTATAGCTTAAATTTTTATTTCATATTTTTTATATACATTTTATTTATTTTAGTACATTAACTTAAACTTATTTTAGTTATTTGCCAAGGCAACATTTCTAATTTTCTTTTAATGTTTTTTAATTTTTACTTTTATTTCACAACGGTTTTGAATAGTTTTAGTTGTAGTTTTAGTTAACAATAACAACACTGATTTTAAAGGATACTTTTTTTAAACAAATCACCCTTTCACATGATAAACTGAATAGTAGACGTTCTGTGCTACACACAACATTTCCGTGTCATTATCATTTATCAGTTCATTGTAATCTATTATTCTGATGTTTTGTAGGTTGCCCAGCGGTTCTGGCTGCGTTTCGTCTCGCTCTGGTTCCTCCGGGTCACAAGGTGGCGCTGCTGTGGCTCGCTACCAGCCCTTTCTGCTGCGGGTGCTCAGGGCAGCTCTGCCACTGCAACTCCTGCTGCTGCTCATAGTGGGCCTGACCTGTCTGGTGCCCATGACTGAGCAGGATTACAGTTGTGCCCATGCCAACAATTTTGCCCGGTCTTTTCATCCCATGCTCCGCTACACCAACGGCCCACCGCCTGTATGAGCAGGAGGAGACTTTAGTAATGCCTTCATCTGGTTCATATTAAACTGCAGGACACAGAATGGGCTAGTGTTATCCAAAGCTGATTGTTCCTGTTCCTGTACAGTTACTGCTGCTAATTTCATTTTTCACTAAACAGTGTACTATTGAACTCATTGCAATGTAGACTAGTGTTGGACAGCCAAACTGGTTAACCTTTTCTGTCCCGAGGAAACAAGAAAAACTATGAAATCGTTATATAATTATGTACTTAATAGCACTGACATAAGCATAAGGTACTGCACTTATACCGTCCAAGAAAATGGCCAAAATTATTTGCTTAGGCTAAGGAGAGTGTTTTATTTTTATTTTTTTATTTAAAATGGTAGAAAAAAGTTATTTTGAATATTATTTAAATAATATTTTGCATGGCAATTCCAATTTTATTTTTTATTTCATGGCATGGAGTTCACTTTTTTTTTTGTCCAGAAATGTAAAACAGTCACTTATGTAGCTCTATGAGAGAAGCGTGCTTTTTATTACCGTTACCTACTTACTGTATCTTAATTTGTGTGTTATGACAATGACAGTGTGACAAAAACATTATGATTGCGATGTCTATGCCTATTTCTGTATGTACAGTTTGCTAATGCTGACAATAAAGACACATCTTTTCATTTAATATATATAAATTCTGCTAGTCTGCCCATTATGTTTAGTTAAAAGTATCATTTTAAAATTACTTTTTTTTTTTTTTACTCTATCCTTTATAATTATTTCAGCCAAATGAGCATTTCCACATTTAGGTCCTTCAAAATTAAAACACACTGTACAAATCATAACATTCAAGAATCAAATGTAATAGCTGATAAATGTAATGTACAAGTCTACTGGACTATGACCAAACACATTCACAGATTTGAGGAAAAATATGACAATCTAGTGCAAGGCAGACCGTGTCAGTTCCTGCATTGAATATGTACCAGTGATTATAGGCCATTATTCACTTCAAGCCTTCACAATGCTTATAAAAATCAGCATTTACATGTCTTTTAACATGGCCATAAAACCAATTACAGCACTTTAATACAGCAAAAATAGGGTTTAAATTTTGTCATAATAACCAACCAATAAGCGAACGTCTTTGCAAAAAAAAAAAAAAAGATGCCACTAATATCACCACTAATCACAGAGCATTTTCCACCATTTGAGTTAAAATTACATATTAACATATTAAAAAGAAAGCAGTGGTCTTTATATATATATATATATATGATTGCGAGAATAAATGGTCTTTTTCTTTGTTCCAAGAGTAACATTTCTCCTGTTTTCAGTTTTTTTTTTCACACTTTATATTATAGTGTTCATGTTACTTTATATTAAGCGCTGCTTGTAATTATACCTAACTGTTATTATTGCCATAATGCATATAGTAATAGTAACATGCAAAAAAAAGTAACACCGATGCTGCAATATGAAGTTCTTCATTCTACAGTTAAGGTAACATTGCACTTACTTCTGACTGACAGCTCAGATTTGACAGTGGAATGTCAATATAACCTCACCTGTTTTTAATACAGTAACTGAATAATCCCTGGTAACTAAACCGTTTACCCTGCTAGTTTATGATGTACTTCACAAGCCACCTGCTCCTGTCTTTTTTTTCCTTTTAATTTTGTTTGTTTGTTTTAACTTTAAGTTTGTGATGTCAAAGCTGTCACTCCATTGGTTATTTAAAAAGAAGAAGAAGAAGAAGAATTAGCAGCTTCTACATAAATCTAGTGCGCCACAAAGGCCTAAGCCCTTTTCCACAAGTTCGACCTTTTTTCAACATGTCTTTCAAAACGAATGAATCAAGTGACCATAGATGTATAGCGTTTGGGAGCCTTGTTCTTATTTGAAGACTCAACCATTTCTAGATGGGTATTCCAGAATCTAAAGTGTTCTCTGATAAGGCACAAGGAGAGACTTCAGTTCCACCTTCAAATCTTTTAGACAGCACTGACTGGTTCACAGTCTTGAGTTGTTGGATTGTACATAGATCAGGGGTCTGGACTCTGGCCGTGTTGGGCTGCATGGCTCCAGGGCCTCTAGAGGGGCTGCTGCTGCTGGCTGTGGGTGTAGACGAAGAGTCTTTCTCACTCTGTGCCCACAGTCGCTGCACTTTTCCTGAAGAATGGAATCGCTGGGCGTCCAGCATTTCTAACAAAAGGTCATACAGTGGGACTCGATTCTTACATTTCATTCGGTATAAGTGCTCCATTCCTTTGTTGCTTTAAAAAAAAAAAAAGAATGCAGATGTAACGTGGATGACTGTAAGCAGTAATAATTCAGCAACAAAAATCCTTATTTAATGATTGCTAATGAATGTATGAACTAAGGGCCCATCAAATGGGTAAAGAGTATAAATTGGTATTTTTTAAATATAAAAAACTTGTGAGCTGTGATACACTGATGTTGAAATATTTGGGCTGAGTAGGATATTTTAATGTTTTTGAAACATTAGTCTCTTATCAAGGCTGGATTTATTTCATAAAAATTGCCCCACTGCTACAGTAAATACAGTAATATTGTGAAATGTTATTTTACTTTAACTGTTCTTTGTTTGAATATATTTTAAAATGTAATTTTTTCCTGAAATGGCAAAGCTGAATTTTCAGCAGCCGTTACTCCAGTCTTCATTTTCACATGATCCTTCAGAAATCATTCTAATATGCTGATTTGCTGCTCATGAAAAATTTCTTATTATCAATGTTGAAAGCATTTATTTGAAAAATTAAATACAGCAATGTAAAAGATTTTACTGCCACTTTTGTTCAATTTAATGCGTCCTTGTTGAATAAAAGTATTAATTTCTTTAAAAAATGATAATCTTATTGACCCCAAACTTTTAAATGGTAGTGTGTATGAAATGATGTTTGTGATAATCTTCTTATTTGTTATTTACCTCATGTGTCTGATGTTTGAGAGCAGCAGCAGGAGCTGGGCCTGACGGCGGGACTGCAGCTGTAGGGAGGCACCCGCTTTACTGATGCAGTAAATGAGGGCATCAGTGATGCTGTCCAGCATGCACTGCACCATGAAGCTGTCCATCAGGGGCTCCACTGAACTGGAGCAGAATGAAAATGCACCTGATCAGACAGAAAAAGATAAGCAATAACTATTTAAACGTTTCATATGAACTGACACATAAGACATGTTTAGGGTTTTACACCTAGGACATGTTATACAGAGGTGACGAATAAAATCTATCATGGTTTCTAAAAAATAAATCTGTAAAACCAGGCCACTGTATTTTTGATCAAATAAAGGCCACCTTGCTGAGCATAAGAGACCTTCAAAAACATTTGTGACCCTGGACCACAAAACCAGTCATAAGGGTCAATTTTTTGAAATTGGGATTTATACATCATCTGAAAGCTGAATATATAAGCTTTCCATTGATGTATGGTTTGTTAGGATAGGACAATATTTGGATATAACCATTTTTGGATATTCGAGATACAACTATTTGAAGATCTGGAATCTGAGTGTGCAAAAAAATCTAAATATTGAGAAAATCACATTTAAAGTTGTCAAAATTAAGTTCTTAGCAATGCATACTACAAATCAAAAATTACATTTTGATGTATTTACGGTTGGAAATTTACAAAATATCTTTTTGGAACATGATTTACTTAATATCCTAATGATCTTTGGCATAAAAGAAAAATCAATAATTTTGACCCATGTATTTTTGGCTATTGCTACAAATATACCCCAGCGACTTAAGACCAAGTACAGGGTCACATATAAAAATATTATAGACCCCAAACTTTTGAACAGTAGTGTATATTAAATAAGAGATTCCAAAATAAAGGATTCTGAAGTGGTTTGTTTTGTTGTAATTATTGGCTGACTGTACATTAAATCTTGTAACTACATATAACAAAAAGTTGAAAATGAAACGTTTCACTTTCACTTTCATCCCAAACCTCCTCCTGCCCAAACTATCTCAGCTCTCCGTGCCCACCTCCGTCTGTCAGTGGATCAACAGCTTCCTGACAGACAGGCAATTTTTTATTATCTGTGTTTTTTGTTCTGTCACTGTCATTCTGTTACACTGTGGAAGCTTCTGTCACGAAAACAAATTCCTCGTATGTGTAAACATACCTGGCAATAAAGCTCATTCTGATTCTGATTCTGATTCTGATTCTTTTGTGTTTTCAGCCTTCAGTTGGACTGGATCCTACATGACTGACCAGCCAGAATCAAATATTCCAGGGAGCATTCAAAAAAAAAAAAATATATATATATATATCACTGGAAGCTCCAAAGTTTCTTCACTCTCTGTGACTTGCAGACTCACCGGAATTGAGAAGTATGATGGCTTTGAGACATACGAATTCCTCCAGCTTGAGTTTGAGACTACGGAAGCGAGCCACAGTCGCCAAGAGCATGTCGAAAATCTCAGTCATCCCCTCGACACATTCTCCTTCACTCCTGGAAAGAGGTAGACCAGCTCTTTATCCATGCCAGGAGATTGTTTGTGCCATTTACTGTGATATGTGCCTTAAATTAGGAGATGGTCCTCACTGCAGAACACAAGATCCAGGGGGTGTGGTTGGATCCAGATCCAACTCCTCCCACCTTACATATACCTAAACCTACCCGTCTCCACCCCTAAACCTACCAATCTCCACCCCCTAGATGTGGATCCAACCCCGCCCCCTGGATCTTGTGTTCTGCAGTGAAGGGGCTACTGTAAAATAGCCCTGTTTTTTTTTCTTCCCACCTCTAGTGAAGCTGTAAACACTGTACATACTGTTTACTGTTTACTTTGCATGAGAGCAAAGACTGGACCTCTAATGGACTCTCTGTAGATCATCTGTCTTTCATTAGCTCTTATCCTTTCTTAGCAGTCTCCTTCCTTTCTCTCATTCAGCCATCTTATCTTTACAGACCCATCCAAATTTTTACTCACTATTTCTCTGTCCTCCAGGATGCTTTATTAAACTGTCAATCTCACGACTTTCCTTTTACAGATGCTGGTTTTGATTAGATTCGTATTCCCTTAGTGATGACACTGTTCTTCAGAAGCCCTTTAAAGAGCCTGTTCCCAATTGGGTCCTCTTTAATTACAATCTACCTGTGACATGGTCTTCTGAAGAGGAGCACTAGACACTCAGGTAAATAGTTCACATCCTTTTTAACAATCTCGTTTTCGTTTCATAATCATTCAATTTCATTTTGTGAGGCATGCCCCTCTGCTGGGCCAAATCCCTTCCGCATGGGGAAAAACACTACATTGCAACTCAATGTTCTTTATGAAATTGAAGCAAAAAATAAGCACATGTAGAGAGAATGTATCAGGTCAATATGACATCTCAAAAAGCCCACAATCACACTCACAGCATCAGTATCAAGTAAAATGGCCTGAGACTAAAATAAAGCCCTGAGTTTCATTCGAGGATAACAGGAGTCCCTGCAGGTTTCTGTCATTGCATGTTAGTGCTTTTTCATTATTCTTAACAGTCAAGTGAAGCTAAATTAATTCAAAACAATGTAATGTGTTTTCAAAGCTTCTCAAAGTGTGGTTGCACACTTTTCCATGTCTGACTAGATGTGAGTCATTAGATTGGATTCAAGGTTAATGATTTTTATTATAGCCTCACTAAATGAGTTGTTCCAATATGGATGTATAAAAAGTGGAAATACTTATTTTACAGTGGCCTACAAGAGGAGGTGCAGAATATTCAGTACCTATCCAGGATGAGATCCTGAGCAAAGATGAGTTTTCCAGGTGAATGAATAGACCTCCATATGAGGCCGATCATCAATACCTCCAGCCAAGAGCTCTCCAACAACTGAACCTGATCATGCAGAGAGAGATCCTGGAACCCTGTTGACAAGTTTGAGGTCAGTCATATATTGTTTTTCTAAGAAATGATTAGGTTTCGTCAGCAAGGATGCGTTAAATTGTTCAAAAGTGACAGTAAAGAGTTTTATTTATAATTTTAATAAGAAGACAATAATAAGAAATGTTTCTTGAGCAGCAAATCAGCATATTTGAATGATTTCTAAAGTATCAGGTGACACTGAAGACTGGAGTAATGGCTGCCGAAAATTCAGCTTTGCCATCACAGGAGTAAATTACATTATAAAATATATTTAAATTTAGTTAACAGTTACCTTAAATTGTAATAATATTTCATAATATTTCTGCTTTTACTCTATTTTCAATTAAATAAATGCAGCCTTGGTGAGCATAAGAGACACTGTAAAACTTTGTTTTTTTGTTTGTTTTTTAACAACACCCATTTTTTAAATGGAAGTGTAAGTTGTGTAGCAACAGCAATAACAAGGTAAAATAGATTTTTACATTTTCTGAATAAAATGAAAGTGGCGCATCTGCAAAATGATTCTGTGTTCTGGGCAGCTGTTATGTGGTTATTGCTATTGGATTATGGGTGGATGCTAGACAGTTACTTATTGGCTCTATGATATTCTGGTCCCTACATATGGCTCATGTCCCTCCTTCAGTGTGAATTTATGGGACTTTTCACTCATCATCTCTTAGGAAAGTAACAGTGTTTGCATGAAAGCTGCATGATTTGAGGTAGCATTCACGTCTGTAAAACAAGAATGGGTTGCAAATCAAATGTAATACTAGCACTATTACTAAAAGTGATGTTTGCACCACTTTACGACATATTTCTTTCCTATAATTGAAATTATCTTCCTTGGTGATGTATAAGAAGAGTGACGAATTCCACCTTGCAGTAAATAATTATGGAACCTGATTTTTTTTTAAAGTTTTGTCCACTGTATCTCATGAGATAAATTGTTTACTTCTCCGAGGAGGGTTAATTAAGACATCTGAACATCAAATATAATGGCTCCCTTAAAACTCCCAGCAGGTCTTTTAATGTGTGCAAACTCAGCTGGAGGCCAAATCAAACTGAGGCGCAGCACAGATCACTGTAATAACAACCATGTCCTTTATCTTCACACCATTGACCTTGTCATTTGAATCTCTGCCATCTGTGCTGTGGAAACCTGCTGCCACGGTTACAAAGCTGTCACCAGGGGTTCTTTTCCTAGAAGTGCTCCCTTCAGATTTAAAACCCTCTCCCTAGATGTTGCACTCACAATTAAAGCAACTTTAATTGATCTTTGAAAGGATTTTACCTGGTACTTTCTTAGCCCAGGCGATCATGTGGACGAGTTCTTTGTCAGCCATGTTTGTGAGCAGGGACATCATGGTGATTTCGGTGTACGGGCGGCTGTGTTTCTGTCGTGAGCAGACGGCCGGCGGCTCTGCCCCCAGAAGCATCACCAGCACCTGGTCAGGAGGCATGCATAAAGCACTGACCACACTGCCACTGCTCTTCTTCCTCTTGTCCTGCGGGGGAGCTGTTCTCAAACCGGTATGGCTTGACTGCTCACTGTAGCTCTTGATATGATCTTCATTACCGCTCCTCCTCCTCTCACGCCTGATAGCGCGGCCTCCGCGGTCCTTACGAATACCTGCAATGGAAAACATGCAGGTTATTACTTTTATCATATCCTATTTTCAAACTATTTGAGAAAGCAGAGAAAGATGAAAGACTGTGCAGTACATGTGAACAAGCTTGTCACGGCCTGATTTTGCACCGTGCAGAATAAAAAGAAAAACTTTTAAATCTAATTTCAATTAAACTAACAGGATACAGTATTATTTTTCCATGTGAATTATCCATAAGCAATTTATAGTTTTTATTTAATAATTTACAAATTATTAAATGTGACCCTGGACCACAAAAGCAGTCTTAAGTCGCTGGGGGATATTTGTAGCAATAGCCAAAAAAACATTGTATGGGTCAAAATGATTGCTGTTTCTTTTATGCCAAAAATCATTAGGATATTAAGTAAAGATCATGTTCCATGAAGATATTTTGTAAATTTCCTACTGTAAATATATTAAAACTTAATTTTTGATTAGTAATATGCATTGCTAAGAACTTCATTTGGACAACTTTAAAGGTGATTTTCTCAATATTTTTTTTGCACCCTCAGATTCCAGATTTTCAAATAGTTGTATCTCGGTCAAATATTGTCCTATCCTAACAAACCATACATCAATGGAAAGCTTATTTATTCCGCTTTCAGATGATGTATAAATCATTGACCCTTATGACAAATTGGTTTTAAGGTCATAACCCTAAATTGGTCCAGGGTCACAAATATAAAAAGTGAAATTAAATATAATTTAATAAACTAAATTTCAATTAAATGTAAATGTAATTACACACACCCACACAGCACTGTATTTTTTTCCAGTGTGAATTATTCCTGAACAATTAACATGGAAATGCTACCTTTACACATTTTTATTCAATATTTTACACATTATTAATTGTAAAAAGTACAATTTAAAAATAATTTAATACATTAAATATAAATTAAATGTTTATTTAATTTCTCTCACACACACAACGAAATGTAAATGTATTAACCAAGGTTTAAGGAAAAGGTTTAAGAAATAAAACATAAATAAATAGTACACAAATTAGTAAATTCCTCAACTGTCATTCACTGTTGTGGCCAGTTGCATTCAAATTTACACTTATTAACTGAAAGGGAGTGAATTCTTAAATTCTGAATGTTGCCTATGCCTAGATAGAAGTAGGGGAAACTCTACTCTAGATCATAACAGATGGTGCATATATGTGTATGTGAGAAATAAAGAGAGAGGAAGGGAGAGAAAGGTAGGAATATCTTTTATGTACCTCCTTTCATCATGCCTACTTCATAACACTTGCGTAGTCTGCATGCTTGGCAGCTCTTCCTGCGGTTTCTGTCAATAGTGCACTGGTTGGTCGCTGGACAAACATAGTCATTGTGACCTAGAGGCAGAGAAATGAAGTAGGGCTTGTTTTTGATCATTCTTTTACCCTCAAATTCTTGCTTAAACAGTAAAATGCCTATTGCTTTTTTTTAAAGATCAGCTTTCAGAGATGTTTTCCTTTTTTAACTTTGTATTAGAGATATGTAAATACTGTTCCGTCAGAAGCAACAAAGAGTTCAGTGCAGCGTATCATCAGCCTTGGATCTGATTAAGCGCTGAGAGCAGGTACATGCTGTTCCAGCGCTCCAAATTAAATTTTAAATTAGATGATTGTGTCTCAGCCAGAAATGTCACATACACTCTGACATCCAAACCACTGTAATTCTACAACAAAGAATCCAAAACATATGAAAATAAAAAATAATAATGTTGGTAAACGCAGGTTACTAAGCTATTTTGGGTGGCCAGCACAGATGACCTGGAATCTGTAAAGAGCAAATCACCACCGTGCCCTTTAAAAACACTCTGGTTACTCCCTGAAACTATTGCTCAACAATATATATATATATATATATATATATATATATATATATGTAGACAGGCATTCAAACTTGACTGGAAAAAAACTGTGAATATAAGGATCTGAAATTGTAACATTTTATTGCAGGGACCTTATTATATTAAACAATTACATATAAGCTATAAATTATATATAGGTTACTTTTTAAAAATCTTATAAGAAACCCAATCCAAATTGCTGAAAGTATAAATGTATTTACTCTGCCATTCTCTCTGCCTTCCTGTCCTGATGGTCTGTCTCTCCTAAACATCTTGGCCCTCTATCATTCTGCACTCCCTTTTACTTACTGTAATTCCCCTCACCCAGTGTGTCCTAAAACCCATTTGTCAGGTACACGCTTACAGTCATTTTCCTCCAGTTTCCTGCTCAGTTTTCCTCACCAGAATGGCAGTTAAAGTCAGCATCAGTAACCTGCCCCAGGAAAGAGCTCATCAGGAGCTTGCATGTCAAGGTCAAGCTCAAAACATCTACCTGGCCTCTCATCTCACCAAACCCACCCAGATCTGCACCCCCTTCCAATGCAATACAGAACTGCAAATAAGGTGCAGGCAGAAACATCTGTGCTTCATTGTACATATCAGGCAGCCTTTCATCAGATCTAGCACATGTGAGACTTTAATTTTCACCTCTTTCTAACAGCTTTAAAAGGAAGGACAGTAGGGAACAGGCAAGTAAGATTATCTGTGGCACATATTCCCACATTTGAAATTGTATTTGAAAGCATAAAAGCTTGACTTGAAAATTATTATTAGAAAATCAATGAAAATCTAATTATTTTAGCTTTTGCCGGCACCCATATATTTTTGGTCACATTTTTAGACTGAGAAACTGTGTGGACTAAACCTCTTTCCAAGGATGAATTTGTTTTTGGTATTGCAGACCTACGTTTGTAATTATTACTATTAGAGGTTTATTAAAATTATGAATTGGTTGTTGTTATGTGTATGTATAGACTAAAAAAAATACTAGAATTCAATCAATAAATGCAGTTGACCTTTATTGAAGAAGTGTGCTTAAAGGGATAGTTCACCCAAAAATGAAAATTACCCCATGATTTACTCACCTTCAAGCCATCCGAGGTGTATATGACATTCTTCTTTCAGACGAATACATCTTAATATAAACGAATATACACAAATATAAACCTTAATCTCTAGCTTCCGCTAACTGTCATACATGCAGAGAGTGGCGTCCAGCGGATGGCGTAGGCAAACGCGGTGACGAACGCGGAAGTGACGAACGTGGAAGCGCAGAGGAGAGAGCAAAACAAAACACCAGTCACGAATTAGTAGTACAAAACGAGGATTTGTAAAGAAAAATGTCAGAGGATTTCAATATAAGCCAAGAGGACACTGGTTTTCCTTTGCTGTAAACAAAACTTGTTTCTTGCGAGACTAGCATATTCTCACCGGTGTTTACGCTACGCCTACGTCCTACGTCATCCGCTGGACACCACTCTCTCGTGAACACGCGTACGACAGCGGAAGTTAGAGATTAAGGTTTATAAAGTTATAGATATGGATATTTTTCTTACACAAACGCATCGCTTCGCTTCGGGAGGCCTTTATTAACCCCCTGGAGCCGTGTGGACTTCTTTTATTGGCTAAATTTTTTGGACTTCAAATTTTGGGCTACCATCCACTCCCATTATAAAGCTTGGAAGAGCCAGGATGTTTTTTAATATAACTCTGATTGTATTCGTCTGAAAGAAGGAAGTCATATATATACATCTAGGATGGCTAGAGGGTAAGTAAATCATGGGGTAATTTTCATTTTTGGGTGATCTAACCCTTTAAAATAATTAACGCTATTAATACTTAACTGATACTACGGTAGCTTAATGTTAGTTCTAGTCCTCAAATTTGATTGACTGAGTGGCGATCTAACAGCACTGTCTGAGAGGCCGTTCACACAGAACGCGTTTTCTACGTAAACATGCGCTAGGGTATTGGTTGCGCACGGCACGAGTTTCGCCAAAGACACTAGGCAAGCCTGCAACTAGAGACCTGCACTCCCGCGGGAGTACCGCGGGACCCAACGCAACAGGGTGCGGCGCGGGACAACTCTTGATGGGCAAGTGCGGGTGCGGCGGGAAGAGACTCGTGTGTGTGCGGGATGCGGGAGAATAAAATGATTCGCGGGACTCCCGCAAAATAGAAATTATCTAAACATAAAGTGTCTAAAACATATAAATTGTTATTTATCTGTTGTACAAAAGCAAAAAGAACAACTAATATTAACATTAAAATGATTAGCGGGCAAGCTAGACAGATAAGATATATTTTTACGGGAGCGGGCGGGCGCGGGACCGAATCTTGCGGGAGCGGGACTGAAAAATCCGTCCCGCGCAGGTCTCTCTACCTGCAACCTTTAGCCAAAAAAGTGTAACGGCTAATGCTAACGCTTCAGGTTTGCCAGTTAGGTGGGAAAGGAGACCAGGGGCAGTTTTATTTTTTAATGGATGTCAGTGGAGGAGAGGCTTCATTACGCTGAATAAACAGCTTTTTAGAGCAAACAGTTGATCATTTAATGAATCGACAACTTATCGGCTAATCTCCAACATGTTTTACACCAAGCAATACTTTTGGATTGAACTATTTTTAGAGTTTACACCGAAACATTGCCGTTTTATAAGAGAATTCGCTGACTTTTTGCAACAGGTGGGACCGTTGACTGTTACGCTTTCTCCAATAGTAAGTACTACAGACCCTCTCATCTCCCTATAGTAAGACAATCTCTGGTCTCGCGTCTTTTGCACACGGCGTTCTAAAAATGTGGCACTCAAGTTAAGCAATTCCCCACTCAAAAATGCGTAGTGTTTCCCGTTTTAAAGTCAAACATGTGCGCTGCGTCCGAAATGGCATACTTCCCTACTATATAGTATGTGAAAAACAGTATGCCAGCCGAGTAGTATGTCCGAATTCATAGTATTCGAAAAACAGTAGGCGAGAAGTACCCGGATGACCTACTACTTCCGCCGTGATTCTGCGCTGCATGTGCACATACGGTGCACTTTACTATCCCATGAGGCCACGAATGGAAGTGAAGCGACGCAATGGACACTGGTGGGTCACGTGACGGTATCAACATGGCGGATGTAGTACGTCTGGATTTCATTCATACTATATAGAACAGGGGTGCCCAAAGTCGGTCCTGGAGGGCCGGTGTCCTGCAGAGTTTAGCGCCAACCCTAATCAAACACACCTGAAGCAGCTAATCAAGGTCTTACTAGGTACACTAGAAACTTCCAGGCAGGTGCGTTGAGGCAAGCTGGAGCTAAACTCTGCAGGACACCGGCCCTCCAGGACCGAGTTTGGGCACCCCTGATATAGAACATACTTTTTTAACGGTCATGAAGTAAATTCAAATTCAAATGTAGTACAAACTCAGACAGTACGCGATTTCGGACGCACCAGAGTTCCATGTGAATGACCCGTGTTTGCACGTTCCCGACACACTGTAAGTCTGTGCATTTTTGGGCTCGCACCCTGAACCCTCGCAGTCTTTCTCTGAGGACACCGTAGGTAGGGTGTCCCATTTGTCATTTTAGCTTTCAGAAGGGTGCTTGCAAGCGCCCCCTTTGCGGCCGCTATTTGCCCTCAATGTGCACTTCTGAGGTGAGCTCCTCAGCAGACTTCTACCCGACAGTAAAAGCGGCATTATGTCATGAAAGTGTGGACTCAGAGGAAGGCCGCGAGGGTTTAGGGTGTGATTTGGAACAGGGCCAAAGTGTATGCTGGGGTCCGCTCGGCGGACGTGTTCCACACATGTGCAGTAGATCGGCTTGAACAGTAAACAAACATGGCGACGTCCATGCAGGAGGAAGAGCAATTTCCCTCCACAAATTATTGCACATCTAGCTGTCTTTATATTGTTTTATCGACGGATTATTGAAGTGTGGGTAGCGACGGACTTCTTCACACAGACTCTCTTCAAATTTGACGTCCATGTTGTTTTTCCAGCGCATACGCAGTTGATGCTTTTTTAGCCTAGTGACGATCACAAAAAATGGGAGGTATGTGGATGTCTGCAAAGATCCTCCGCTTACACCCTCCAATGACGATTTTTACATCACATGGACTCTAGCGGACCCTTGCGCACTCGCGCACACAGAAAGTATAACACTAGCTAAAGTGCGGACGCATAGTGGCCGCAAAGGGGGCGCTCACGAGCACATTTCTGAAAGCTAAATTGACGAATGGGACACCCTACGGTCTCAAGGACTTAATGGACATGCGCACGCGGCAGCCAATGTAAGTCTGCAAGAGCGCAAGTCCACATGAAGTGTGCCATTTGGGACAGGGCCTTGGTGGGATATTTTAGGGGACGCTTTCTTACATCGTTACGCCAGTAGGTGGCGACAATGGCCATCCTTTTAAATGAGGCAGGTATTTAATAATTCACTGAACCAATTGGTTCACAAACACAAATCCATTCAAAAACAAAATGCCATTGCAAGTTCTTCGGAGACATGAATGATTGATTCTGCTTCATTTGAATATATTTTAATTGGTGGAGCAAAAACAGACAAAATGACTGCAATAAATGTAAGTTACTTAATATTCAAGTTTTGAATGGTTTAAGCAATATGAAATTCGTAATCTGTTTTTGTGAACACTTGCAACAGAATCATAGTCATAGACATGCTGGTATTCAGAACAGCAAGACTGTGTGTAACAGACTGGTTACCTTGAATGCTTCTCTTGAAGAAAGCTTTACATCCCTCACAGGACCAGACTCCATAATGATAGCCAGAGGCATAGTCACTGCACACCACACAGAAGCGCGTCTCCTTCTCTGAATCAAAACCTCCTGTGCCTCTTGATCCGGAGTACAACTCCTGCCTGTCAGTGGCACTGCACAGCTCCTCACACAAACCAACACCTGCCTGCTGAGAAGATATCACACTAGACCTACAGACAGAAAGAGGATAGAAGTCAATATAGAGCGCAGTGGATGATGATAGCAACCAGGCTAAGCACCAGGCAGCTCACCACTGCAGAGAAACTGACTTTTGTGTTGTACTGATTCACTAGTAGTGACGCTTCATGTTACAAATAATTAAAGTTGCACCAGTATTAAATCTGGCCAATATCGATAAGTGGATAATTATTTCCATCTTAGCTAGATTTTAAAATCAATTCTATTTTATCTAAGTACATCTAAAAATAAACAATAAAAGCTAAAATCAGTAGGTTTAAAGGTGACAAGTAAACTTAGGCCTCACAACATTATTTATTAAATAGAGGAAAAAAGAGGAAATGCACAATTAAATATCCAACCAATATTGGAAAAAAAATCACCAATATGGTACCATAACATTGTGCATCCCTATAAATAAATAAATAATAAATATAAATTATACAAAAGACTGTGTATATAAAATATCTTGAAATACAAATTTGTAATATCCAAGGAGAATATGTACGTGACTGCAAATGGGACAAGTGTGACCATCCCCATTCCCTTCTGACCTCTTGTTCCAGTGTTAGTAAATATTTAATTTATCTTTAATTCTGATGTCCAACAGATTTATTGCGTAACCTCAATAATGGACTGCAGTGCTGTGCAATGTCATCACATGACAACTGGGATCCCCAAGCAGCCTAAAGTGAAGTTAATATTCTCATCATGTCAGAAGTAAACAACAAATTTAAACAATAGGCTTTACTAATAATAGTCTATTCAACATATGCCGTAATTTTTATTAATCTATTAACTGTCCCTAGATCTTCTCTCAGTTCTTCTGAAAGTGAAAAATGTTCTTCCTGTGTGTTCAGACAGTACCACTGTTGTTTTTACTAACTGTACTTTCCTCAAGGTCTAGAGACAGAATTTGATCAGAGGCTCTTCAAATGTACATTTCTTTCTGTGACGGGTGTAATTCAGTGCCCACGTCGTAATGTGGTGTTTACAATCCGAACCTTCTTCTTTCCAAGAAGTTAAGAAATACTAATAATTAACAGCACAAACCTAGAACATAAAATAACAACAAATAAAATAAACTCTTAATTAGTCAGAGAGCACTCGATATGACCTGCAGGGAAGAAATGTGTGAACCACCATAATATGAAGTAATACATATTCTCCAGTTCTAAAAGAAAACAAATGCCAAAGACCATCTAGCATTAAATGCTGGTGATACACAACCCACAAACCTATAGCCACAACCTATTAGGCACATAAAAAAGATGTTTACTCAATGTAGTATTCTATGTGTATGAAATACATGAAACACATTATTTTTACCATACATTTTACCTTTGAAATATTGTCAAACTCCATAATGGCTACAAAAAAAAAAGATTAAATGTTCAAATGCTGGCTAATAATGGTACTCGATTTATTACAAATGTCATGGTTTGTAAGCAAATTAAACATGTTCAGAAAATGTGTATAATGTGGCAGAAATGTTTCACCAGGCTTTGTGTATGTAAGGTGTTGTTTATAAAAATTAACCTCTGTGAGCAGGTATCCAAGCAGGATTTGAGTGCTAAACCAAACATTATGCCTCAATGAATCATAAATCAGGTTTAAATGACCTCCTCATCTGATTAACTGGACACCTGGCGATATTTTCATGTCTGTTTTATAATCTTAAACATCTTATATACTTTATTTTCCTATTTACTATTTTAGTTTAACCTGGATTTCACCATGAAAATGGAGACTTGATGTTTAAGATACACACAAAAATCTCAAAATGTTCATTTTCAATGTTTATAGAAGTTCTTAAATCCAATATATCTCTTAAAGTTGTGTATAAATTCAAAATTGTAACTATTATTTTCTTTCAGAACTTTGAATTCTTCACCTACAAAACCATCCAAAACATGAACAGTATCAGAGCTCGTATTTAAAGCTGAACTGACCTGTAGACGGTGTTAGAAGGGGTGTCCAGGTAGTAGGACACCTGGTGGGTCGAGTGGTGTCCACCACGATGGCTCAGGTATGGGGACAACTGAGGGCTGGAGGGTGCAAAGATGAGAGGGCTGCTGGATCCAGTGCCTAACGACTGCAGATGTTCTTCAACAGGGGGCGCGTGGGGGTCTGGGGGAGCTGGGTAGTATCCGACCGAGGCAGGAGCGGCGGGGGACGACGTGCCGTAGGTCTGTGTGGGGTTTGGGAACTCATAGGATCCATCAAGATAGTTGACAGAGGAGCTGATGCCCCCCACGCTGTGCTCCTCCTTAGGGTACATGGGCGAGAGTGTGTGGGCAGCTGGTGGTGAGGAAGGTCCCTCCAGGTCTTCTCTCTCTGGGCTCGGGCTGGTCCTGAGTTGCTGCCTGGCACCAGCAGCCTCTCCGCTGGTCTGCCCTCCAGACATCACCATGGAAACACACACACAGAGAGCATGACTTAAGGGACTATCTGTTCATAAGCAACCATCAAAAGACCGTTTCTGTCTTTGTTCATAAGCAACCATCAAAAGACCGTTTCTGTCTTTTTTTTTAAAGCTCAGTTTTTTTTTTTACCTCCCACTCTTTCTCAAACTCTCTCCCCCTTGTTCTGCTTTGCGTCCGCCCTGCTGTTCTGCCTACTCCTCCTAGAAAAAACCTTCCTCTCTCTTCCAGTCCGCCTTGGGCTTAAAGGACAAAGTGTGATGTTTTGCTAAGATATGTGAGTCTGCTTTCATTTTTCCTTCTCTTTCTTTCTTAAAATACTCTTTGCTTCTTTTTCTTTTCCATTTTCTATCTCTGTATTTCTTCAGTATGTAAAACTGCTATTCTAACAAAAATGCCTTTTTGTAGTCTTAAATATTACACTTTAGAAAGGATAAAATACAATGAGCAGCTGTACAAGTGAAAGATGTATAGTCAAGTCTGATGTGAGGTGCTTTTCTATTAAACAGGAAACGGAGAGGACAGGAAACTCAACTGAAACTACTAATAATAGAAAGAACTGCCTGATTATAAACCACTAGAGACACAAGGAATATTATTTCTTGTGGAAACTCAAAAGAAAACAATCAGTTGTTGAATCCTTTATATAGTCCTCTGATTTATAAGTTTAGCCCCATCACAAGTAGCATCCCCTCGCTGATGTATCTCTGACTTCCTGTGTCCTTTTTACTTTCGCTGTCTGTGGCTCTGACTAAAAAAAAAAAAAGGAGGTAAACAAATTAAAGACAGCCAGGTCGATAATGGCGGTCACTCTTCAGAGCAGGTCATGGCAACCAGGTAAACAAGAGATAGGAGGTCACCGACTGATTTACTTGCTAAAACCTTTGGATTTTACAGGTGATGTGTTTTAAAACCACTTTACATGCTGCCGCCATCTGAAATGACACTTCAAAGAATTTATTACATTTGTTAAAAGATTTTTGCAAAAGGTTAAATAAGGGAATAAAATATTGTTTAGCTCAGAAGGGAAAAACAAGCCTGTTTGATTATAATCATTTCTCTCTACTGGCAACTATTTAAAGCTGAAATGGAAAGTGTGCTCTTAATGAAATGCTGTGTTGGAAGTCTGGCTAATTGAGTTTTTGATTTCTCTTTAAAAAGGAACATTATTAGTATTTTTACTTACTGGTAATACTTTCTGTGTGCTGAAATAAACACTACTGTTCAAAGGTTTGGGGTCAGAAGTTAATACTTTTACTCAGAAAGGGTGCATTAAATTGATCAAAAGTGACAGTAATTAACTTTATAATATTACAAAGATTTCTATTTCAAATACATTTTGTTCATTTGAACTTTCTATTCATCAAAGAATCCTGGGGGGAAAAGTAGCACGTTTTCCACACAATTATTAAGCAGCACAATTGTATTCAACATGATGTTAAGATGTTTTTTGAGCACCAAATCAGCATATTAGAATAATTTGTGAAGGATCATGCCTGCTGAAAATTCAGATTTGCCAGCACAGGAATAAATTAAGTTTAAAACATTTTAAAATAGAAAACAAATATTTTAAATTGCAGTAATATCTCACAATATTACACTCTTACTGTAGTCTAATTTTGATCCAATAAATGCAGCCTTGGTGGGAAAAATCTTACGAATTTAGGACAATCCCAAGAAGTGAATATATTTTTGTCTTTTTTATAATAATTTGTTGTAATTAAAATACGCAGCATTGTCCTCGAAAACAATGGCTGCTAATTCATTAAATTAAAACATGCTGATTATTAGCTATGTTCTTTTACAAAATAGAGCTGAAAATAAAACAAACTGTATTGATAACCTTTTATTTGAGACCAGCTGAAATCTTTAAGTCTGCTTTTGAGCTTAGCTCTTGTCGTAAGGGAACTAGAACAGTTCAAAGACCAAAACCATGGCCTTGGTTTTTTTTAGGATAAACAGCATGTACGCGCTGACCCCTAAACACAAAAGATAGCGTTCACGTGATTCTTACGTAACATCAAATCTTTGTTGTTTTTTTGACTCTTTTCTTTGCTCTGTAGAATGGAGGCAAGGCTCCTTGGAAGACCCAGGAAGCACCCACACACACACTAAAAGAAAAAAAAAAAAAAACTGTAAAAGTAAACAAATTGTGCTCTCAAAGGATAGGTCAGAGAAGAGAAATGAATAGGTGAACAGAAATTAATTGAATCTCTAAAACGAATTGTTAAACAGTTAGATTATGAGAGTTTAATTTAAAAAAAGAAAAAAAATATTTTGCATTTGAATGCAGTTGCATTCAATTTTCAAAAGAGTTTGCATTTTAACAAGTGTGAGTACATTTGCATGGTATCCTTACTAGCATCTGTTTCCAGAATGCTCATAAATCAGCTTAAAAAGAAATCATCATGGTGCAATCTTCATCACAACAGACACTGGAAAACCTGGTAAACTTGCTTTGAAATTGCTAGTCAATCCAGTGTAAACAATGAACCCTAACCCTAACTCTCTGAGGTGGTATATATATGGCCAGTATTTTTTATCAGCCAGAAAGCAGAATGTATTTCCTTTCTCAAGACAGAAAATCATTGTGAATTTGTGTTTTGTTTAATGATTAGTACATTTGAAAATTCCCGAATTGCATATCTCGCTATTCTCTATTGCTATTTGGTCAATAGCAGAAGTTAAAATTCAGGTTCATACCAAACAACACACATATGGATTCTTATGAATTGTGTTTTTTTTTGGCATGTTTACATCTGTATTTTTAAGCAACCATACTTGTACACAATACAGATCAACAGTACAAACAAAAAAATCATAGATTGTGTAAACTATGATCAAAAGATTGTCAGGTTTCAAAATGCCATTATTCTATTAACAAGGACATTAATTAGGTTAAGATTTATTTCAGTGTTTGATATGCAGAATCGGTAGGACAACTGTTGCATACAAATACAAGCAAAGATAAAACAACAACACATTTGTTTGGCATGTTGGTAACTGAACCAGCATCCTTTGTGCATTTTAGTCCTTCATCTCTTGCTTCCTGGTAATTTCTCTCTTTTCTTTAAAAACGACCCTACTGTTCTCTGTGTGGACTGCAAAACTGAACCACAGCATATTTGCCATTAGTCATCCAGTCTGGATCCTGAGAGCTGAGCTTCTCAGCCTGGCCTAGCTGTAAGCCCACCTGAACATCAGCCTTCAGTGTCCTGAGACTGCAGAGAGGGGCAGGTTGGAACCCCCTCAACGCTTGATCAAACCGAACCGTGTGCTCCCATTTCCTATCTCCAGTAAGCTTCCTGTAGTTAAGGTCTCCTTTGAAGATAATCAGATCAGAGCCCTGGAGCGTGCTGTAGAGATCAGCTGCACCCACCGCCATGTCACAGAACTCATGGGGCAAGGTCCAAAAAGAGTGGTCATGGTAGGACCACGTACCCTCCTTCATGAAATGCTTCCATTGGACGCCGCTGGCTGACATCCACTTGTGATTAGATGCCACGGTCTGCATGATGGTCCACTCAAAGTCTTGTTTGGTGACGTCTGAGACGAACCACGGGATGGACTTGCCATGAAATCGGATTTGCTTGGCTAGTCCGGCAGAAACAAGAAAGCTAGCAAGGACTAGATCGGTAACAAGCTCAAAACCAGCGTTGTCTAAAACAATGTCCACTCTGGCATTCTTTATCCCTGAGGATCTGGATCCTTGAGCAGCAACCAGCATTGACCAAACCATATTGGAGTCATCCACTAGGATGCAGCTCTGGAGATCAGGAAGAGAATCGATGGGACTGGACTTTTGTGAGTTGTCCCGACCGGCAGAGATGGACAGATCACACTTGTTTCCCCACAGAGAGACCTTCAAAATACACAGTAAACCAGATTATGTGACATTATTGTATTACCAACAGCGTAATATCAAATAAGTACAAAAGTGCGTGCTGAAAACAATAGCCACCCCTAGGCATGTTACTTAGCACCACAAACTGGATGTAATTTGGGTAACAAGATTCTCTGTTCTAAATTAAAGATGTGACTCTTTAAGCTTATGGTTATGGCTCACTGAACTCAATTAGAGTCTTCCATCTTCACGCAAACAAGAACAGATGATTTTCCTAGTTTTTGGTATTGTGTTCTGATGACATAATGTCCCATAAACAATAGTTTTTAATGGCAAAGATCATTATATGTTGCAGCTAAAATCATGGAGACACTGACCTGAAGTAACTTGAGAAAGTTGTCTCGCAGCTGAATCTCAGTCATATTCTCCATGTTGGTGATGAGCTCCTGAAGGTATGTACAGAGGGATTTAATCGCCTGTTGAGATTCAAAGAAGCTTTGCGTCTTTCCCTCCTTAAACTCGTCAAACTTATCTATTGGTGGACTGTGGAATCATAATGAAACAAGTCAGTTAAACAATTCAAAATGTACCAATGCAACATGGAGAGTACAATTAATCTTGGTTAATTATTAATGTTATTATTAATCACAAAAATACTTTTAATAAGATTGCACTTTAAATGACTATCAGTGCCTTTAATTTACAATGGATCTAAAAATGATGCAAACTATTTCACTTATTACTACACTATTGCATTTCTAAGGCAAGTCATTCCTTTAAATTCATTTAGACCTGTTCATATTTCAGAGGTCTTCCTTATATAAATCTGTCCTTTTATTTAAAAA
>NW_015628313.1:747039-748697 GCF_001515625.1 Sinocyclocheilus rhinocerous
TATATATATATTTATTTATATATATATTTAGACTTTTATTGCAGAACTAACACGTCAAATTGTGTACTCGTGGATTTGACTTGTTTTAAATACCTAATTAAAGCCATTTTATTTGTAAATGTAACTGTCATATGGTCATGTGAAGAGACATCTCAATAACCACTTAAAACAGCATCTCTCTTCATAATAAAATAATGTATAGTTTTATTATATAATTCTAATTTTATAACAAACATTTAATTTACAGTATTAGATTTGATAAGACTTTGAGTGTCCTAGAGCCTTACACAGCCTGTTTTTTTTTTCAGTATTGTTTTAATAAGAATTTTTTTTTACTTTTTTGCTATTAATTGTTAAATTGAATTAAACTGAGTAAAACTGTGACAGTAATAATTATTAATTAACTTTTTATTACTCAATGTACTAAGATGACTTTTTGATGATTGAGTAAATCGTTAATTAATTATATTGGAGAAAACTTTACTTTTTACTATTAAATGTTAAAGTTCAATTAAACTTTAGATAATTTAATTTTGACAATAACCACAGTAGTAATTTCACTTGAGTATAATATCTTAGTGAATTTTTGACTGCTCATAATGTATGGAGTAAGCTGATTTGCCTTACTTCATATACAGAGCCTCCTGTATCCTCCGGTACATGTAACACTCCACATAGAGCCATGGTGACTTGAACCAGCTGACAGGCCTCCCGTCCTCCATCAGGTCCTGCTGTCTTCGCATGTATTCATTCCAGGCCTCTGTGTCCTCAGCATTATCAGTCAGAGCCAGAACAGGTTTGTCTGTCTGCAGCTCATTCCTCAGCTTGGACAGGAAGGAGATGGCTCTCTTCTCTGCCTGGATCCCCTCCTGATAAAACACATTATATAGAAGTTAAATCTGGGGAAACAAGTACAGGCAGGTCTGTTTTATTTTATGAATAACATCTGAAAATACTGAAGATTGTAACAATGGCAAATGTAAAAAAGCAAAAGATCACAAAAGATACCTCTCCATATTCTTTGAAGAAATTGTCTTTATTGCGGTGTAATGTGTCTATCACTTTTGTGAGTATGGTTGGTAGTCTGTCTCTCACAGTCAGATAGGCAAAGGACCTAGAAATGGGAAATAATTAAACCTTTTAGGTGAAATTATTATTAATTTATTTAAAATCAGTCTGTGATTCAGAAAAAAATAGCTACATTTATTATGGAAAACCTGTTAACGCTGAGACACAACATAAGGTTTCACTAGCACTAGTAATTTGAGGAATAAGGCAGAAATACATCTAAAAATGCATAAATAAAGACCATTACTATATGATAATAAGCAGTGGTTGGTTTTGTCACCGTCACTACATCCACATCCAGCAGCAGCATTGCCACTGAAATGAATGTGTTAAAAGCTGTTTAGTCACCTGTATAGACTGCATTTCTAGACAGGCATTATATGCGCGTTTCGGCTATGCATGACTTGGAACCGCCAATGTTGCCCAAAAATGCTGTTTAGGTAGGCGGTTGTTTTGGAACACAGACATTGACAGATTGGCAGGTATGGCGTTATTTTAATGACAAATGTCACACAAAACCGGCTGCACTTAAAACGTGTCTCTCCTCTCACTCAAACTGTCCCGTGCCCTCGCAAATCTCTCTGCGCTAG
>NW_015628313.1:748765-750637 GCF_001515625.1 Sinocyclocheilus rhinocerous
TGTTTATTCAGGTTTTTTAAGGTATCTAATATTTTGATATTTAATTTCCATGATCTAAATATTCTTAAAAATTTAAAGTTTGTTGTCATTTGGAAGTGTGTAGGCCTTCTTGCATTATTATGCTGTTACATTATGATTATATATTCAGTGGCATAAAATGGTCTTTAAAATGACTAATATCGCTTATCGCAATTATTTCTGGGGCAATATATCACAAAACAAAAAGTTGTTATCGTGACAGGCCTAGGTATGGCGTTATTTTAATGACAAATGTCACACAAAACCGGCTGCACTTAAAACGTGTCTCTCCTCTCACTCAAACTGTCCTGTGCACTCGCAAATCTCTCTGCGCTAGATATTAATTATTTTCGCACCTGAATTAAACGTTTAAACGCACTTTTAAAAAGTATCTCAAAAATGACTTGGAACCGCCAATGTTGCCCAAAAATGCTGTTTAGGTAGGTGGTTGTTTTGGAACATTGACAGATTGGTAGTTATGGCTAGGCCTGTCGCAATAATCAATATATCGACTTAATCATTTTTGGTGACGCAATACACATCGGCCATTATATTTACTTAAAAATTAATGTCACCATGTTTTGTACATTTCACTTGCGCCTGTGTCTTTTGCAGCTTCTCGTGCATAACGTGGTGTAGTCATGAGGTGCTAGTTCAAATTAGCAATTTAAAAATATTACAAAATGATTTTTACACGGCACCCCTGCTCTCGACAGATAATAGATGCTTTTTTGAACATTTTAGCAATTTAAAAATATTACAAAAGGATTTTTACACGGCACCCCTGCTCTCGACAGATAATAGATGCTTTTTTGAACATTTTAGCAATTTAAAAATATTAAAAAAGGATTTTTACACGGCACCCCTGTTCTCGACAGACGGCACCCCAGGGTGCCGCGGCACCCCGGTTGGGAAACACTGATCTAAATATTCTTTAAAATTCTTAAGTTTGTTGTCATTTGGAAGTGTGTAGGCCTTCTTGCATTATTATGCTGTTACATTATGATTATATATTCAGTGGCATAAAATGGTCTTTAAAATGACTAATATCGCTTATCGCAATTATTTCTGGGGCAATATATCACAAAACAAAAAGTTGTTATCGTGACAGGCCTAGGTATGGCGTTATTTTAATGACAAATGTCACACAAAACCGGCTGCACTTAAAACGTGTCTCTCCTCTCACTCAAACTGTCCTGTGCACTCGCAAATCTCTCTGCGCTAGATATTAATTCTTTTCGCACCTGAATTAAACGTTTAAACGCACTTTTAAAAAGTATCTCAAAACAGATTTGTTCACTAAAGGCCTTTCCTTGATTTATAGGTATAAACTGGTTATTGCACTTTGTTTTACTACTTTCTCTTTTATGTTTGTATTTGCATTTTCTTTTCTGTGAATGCACATATGCATCTCTCTGTAAAATACTTTGTAAACACTTTTAAAAGGTGCTATATAAATAAAGCTTCAAACAATCAGACCTCCACAACTGACCGATGAAAATACTATGTGAAATCTAATTGGCTGAGAGGGAACTGAACCTGGAATTCTTTTGACAATCAAAGATGGATCTTTAATTTATTTCCAGTTTAATCATATTTAGCAATGTTAATGAAATGTGGACTATATTAGAAATGGCTAGGAATTGGGTGCTTGGGTGTTTTGTACATATAAATAACCTCTGTCCAACTGGTTGGTCTCTGAGCAATTTATCTAAAAACAACTTATTATAGTCTATGGCTCTAAAGACTTCATATAAAAGATCAATGTTATGTCATAATATGTCAGATACTTCAACTGAATTTAAAATCATTGCAATAAATTCTCAGTTGGTATGATGGCAATAGTAACAATTC
>NW_015628313.1:752051-755228 GCF_001515625.1 Sinocyclocheilus rhinocerous
ACAGAAGTAGACGTAGAGGAGTGGGATGACTTTCTTTTAGCCTAATTTTTACAATGTTTTTGTAATGTATTAATTATCATGGGCTGTAATAAAAAACAAGTAGTCCTATACTAATACTATATAGCCTATACATTTGTTTCGAATAGCCTATATTTTAGTAAGCTATAAATATGTGGCTATGTTACAGTTCCCCTTTGAAGCTCTTGTGTTGTTCTCCTTTTCCATCTCTCCAAACCTATTCTGCTCACTGGTGATTGGAGATGAGTTTTTTGTTCTCACTTTGTTGCAGTTTGCTGATTTTTGTAAAATAACATATCTGTTTTTGCTTTTCAGATAAAAGAGTGGTTTCAGTTTATGTTGCAGGTCTTTTTTAAGCTGAGGTTGCTTATTTATCTTGCGAGGGTTGGAAACTGGTTTGTGCGAGAGCAAAGGAAATCCGCGTGCAAGCGGGGAGATTCGCGCTCGCGCATTATATTAATGTGCTTTCGCGCTACAATAATGCGCTCTCAACATTTGTCATTAAAATAACGCCATAGTCAGACTGCCTGTTTGACTAAATGCAGCACACAGCACACATGTATTCTAACTGAACGACACGTAAACAGACGACACATTTCTCGCCGTAGCCTATATCAGTGACGTCAACGGTGAAGCAACAAAGCATATATATGATCATAAAGACATACCCCTCAAACTTAGCAGAGAGTGACAGCGGGGCTAAAATTCCCTCTGACTCCATCTTTGCAAACAGGAAGGACTAACGTTAGAAGAAAATTTCAACAAACTTTATTTGCGAACGATCGGTGACCAATTCACAAAGTAATGTGAAAATATAAAATAATTGAAAACACCCTGTGTCCTTTACTCGCATGTCGTCGGAACACTTGCAATCACAAACATTGGCATGTTATTTATTGTTGTTTTATGAGGAATCATGAGGCAACTTTAAGCTGTCGATATCGCTTCGTTGACACTACTGTCCTCTAGTGGCCATGCAAAGAAACAGCGGCTTATGAGACGTTGTCCACACAAACACAGTATCAGACATATGACAATATTCAGATAGTGTTTAAGTTACCATAGTATTCAAAAGCTGCATCATATATTTAATTTAATATCAGTTCAGTTAAGCCTGCACTGGTGAAAAAAAGAAAACATCTTAATGGTTTGTAGCTGGTCTCAGCCTGGTCTTTTGGCTGATTTTAGAGGATGTTGGGCACTTTTCAGCTAATCAAGCTGTGTGACCAGCCGGCCACACAGCTAAACAATAGCTTATCCAGTAAAGACCAGAGAGAATCAGCTTAGTATTAGTATTTATATTTTAAACTATACCTATAGTACTATCTCAGGATGACCTTTTCCTGGACCTCCATAAGGATCTAAGGGGCTGTTACTGAATTACTGTCATTGACTTAAAAAAGATAAGTCAGGTTTGTTTTATATATGTAATCTACATGTACAGTAAATGTTGCTTGCTTGATATGGATAGCCTACTATACTAATTTCTAAACTATTAACATTGTATTATTCTATATACAGACAACAGCAGCAACCATTTAATAATGCCAATGTGATTTTCAGAAATTGGAAACAGAAACCATAGTCCCAGATGCCTTTTTCTCCCCACCAGACCACATGTCCCAAACACAGCTTGTATTCTCTGTATGGAGACACCACCCCCCAACTTCCCTTTCCTTGTTTTTTTTTTTGCAAACCCGAGACATTTGTCATTAAAATAACGCCATAGTCAGACTGCCTGTTTGACTAAATACAGCACACATGTATTCTAACTGAACGACACGTAAACAGACGACACATTTCTCGCCGTAGCCTATATCAGTGACGTCAACGGTGAAGCAACAAAGCATATATATGATCATAAAGACATACCCCTCAAACTTAGCAGAGAGTGACAGCGGGGCTAAAATTCCCTCTGACTCCATCTTTGCAAACAGGAAGGACTAACGTTAGAAGAAAATTTCAACAAACTTTATTTGCGAACGATCGGTGACCAATTCACAAAGTAATGTGAAAATATAAAATAATTGAAAACACCCCGTGTCCTTTACTCGCATGTCGTCGGAACACTTGCAATCACAAACATTGGCATGTTATTTATTGTTGTTTTATGAGGAATCATGAGGCAACTTTAAGCTGTCGATATCGCTTCGTTGACACTACTGTCCTCTAGTGGCCATGCAAAGAAACAGCGGCTTATGAGACGTTGTCCACACAAACACAGTATCAGACATATGACAATATTCAGATAGTGTTTAAGTTACCATAGTATTCAAAAGCTGCATCATATATTTAATTTAATATCAGTTCAGTTAAGCCTGCACTGGTGAAAAAAAGAAAACATCTTAATGGTTTGTAGCTGGTCTCAGCCTGGTCTTTTGGCTGATTTTAGAGGATGTTGGGCACTTTTCAGCTAATCAAGCTGTGTGACCAGCCGGCCACACAGCTAAACAATAGCTTATCCAGTAAAGACCAGAGAGAATCAGCTTAAATAAATGTTCAGGTAGAATCACTGTTTGGACATTTATTGGGAGTTTTTAAAATTTATTTTTAAATCCAGTGTTTGTTTTCAGTTCTGATTTTAGTTAAGATTTTTTTTTTCATGAAAACCCACTTTATATTAGCTAAACATTCAATGGCACTCTCAAACAGTGAATAGACAGTTATATGACAGTTACATGTAATTACATTGCCAGAGAGAATCAGCTTAGTATTTATATTATAAACTATACCTATAGTAATGTCTCAAGATGACTTTTCACGGACCTCTTTAGGGATCTAAGGGGCTGTTACTGATTTACTGTCATTGATTTAAAAAAGATAAGTCAGGTTTGTTTTATATATGTAATCTACATGTACAGTAAATGTTGCTTGCTTGATATGGATAGCCTACTATACTAATTTCTAAACTATTAACATTGTATTATTCTATATACAGACAACAGCAGCAACCATTTAATAATGCCAATGTGATTTTCAGAAATTGGAAACAGAAACCATAGTCCCAGATGCCTTTTTCTCCCCACCAGACCACATGTCCCAAACACAGCTTGTATTCTCTGTATGGAGACACCACCCCCCAACTTCCCTTTCCTTGTTTTTTTTTTTTTTTTTTCAAAACCCACCAGGAGGGGCTATTCTGCCTTCAATCATTGTGTT
>NW_015628313.1:755320-756106 GCF_001515625.1 Sinocyclocheilus rhinocerous
TGCAAACCCACAACTTGAAGTTGGCATCGTCATTTTGCATTCTTAAACTTCCAGGCTGTTGTAGATTAGTCTTTTATAAAATCTTGACTTTTACCTCACAATTCTTGTATGTATTTGTTCATGTTATTTATTATCTTATTAATTTCCTGACATCTCTAGCAGGCCTGGTCAAGCCAGCTCACATCCTGTTCCCCTTAGTGTAGTGAAAGCATAAAACCTCTGGACACACGCATACTAAAAAGGGGGAATATATATATATATATATATATATATATAATCAGATTAATCACACCCTTTTTGTGTGATTAGTCACGATTAATCGCACACTTATCATGAAATTAAGCATATACATTTATCTTGTTTAACATGTTCATCTTGTCATTATTTGCTATATCCAGCAAAGTAAACCAACAGATTGAAGGGTGAGTCTTACAAAACTGTATTTTCTGCAAGTTTATTTAAATATAAATTTAGATGCCTTTTCAAAAAAGTATTACATACTACAGTACAAGGATCCATTCAGAATGACTAAACACAGCAACATATACACGACAAATCAAAACATCCTAAATGTCTGTGGAAACAACGTGAATGTACAGAAATGTGTCTGTGAATAATTACAATGTATGATCTGCGCATGTAGAGCGCTCATTCATGGTTTATTTGAGCATCAATCAGAGTAGTCCACTCATAATACACGACTTTGGGCTTCTTTTTTGTTAAATTGCGTGAAAAAATCCTGGGTTGCGGTTTTTTGGGCTTATTTAAAAAAATATGGTTGCTTGT
>NW_015628314.1:0-9464 GCF_001515625.1 Sinocyclocheilus rhinocerous
GTGTGTGAGCGTGCTTCTTCACTGAGTCTGCAGGTACAGAGCTGTTTGACGGCGGTTCATGATGGAGCCGCAGGTTACTCTCAGTGCAGCTGTCGTTGGGAGATTCACTTTCCTTGTTTTTAAGCTGTAAAGACATTGCAGTCTGTTCTTTCAGCTTTTCTTTTAACTCCTGGATGTTTTTCTCAAACTTTCTTTCTCTTTGTATTGAGACCTCTTTCATTTTTGACATTTCAGCCTTAAATTTCATGTTGATGTTGTGCAAATCCTTAATTTCAGCCTTGAGATTATTGATGGTGAATTCATCTGGGCGGCTCAGGATTAGCTGCTTTAATTCTGACACCTCCATCTCTAGAAGAGCCATTTTCTGGGGAAGACACTGGAGATATCTGTGAGCGTGTGTGGCCTGCTCAGTGATCGGTTCATCAGATGGGGCCGGAGATGTGCTGACTGGAGAGCAGGGCAGCACTTCATTCTCATCTTCAGATTCTTCTTTAACACTGCAAGCTGTTTCCTCCTCAACTGTCTGCTTTAAAAGGGGAAATGATTTTTCAAAAGCTTGGAGACTAGCTTCATTCCCTTGAATTAAGACCGTGTAAACAATTTTTAAAGTTTGGGCTCCTAAACATGATGTACTCTGCTTGACTGAAACCTGGCTAAAGCCAAATGATTATATTGGTCTAAATGAGTCTACTCCACCAAGCTACTGTTATAAGCATGAGCCCCGTCAGACTGGTCGTGGCGGCGGTGTAGCAACAATATATAGTGATATTCTCAATGTTACTCAGAAGACAGGATACAGGTTTAACTCATTCGAAATACTAAAGCTTAATGTTACACTGTCAGATATGCAAAAGAAATATATCGTATCTCTTGCTCTGGCTACTGTGTATAAACCACCAGGGCCATATACAGATTTCCTAAAAGAATTTGCAGATTTCCTCACAGACCTATTGGTTACTGTTGATAAAACGCTAATTGTCGGAGATTTTAACATTCACATTGATAATACAAATGATGCATTAGGACTTGCGTTTACTGACCTAATAAACTCTTTTGGAGTCAAGCAAAACGTCACCGGGCCCACTCATCGTTTTAATCATACGCTAGATTTAATTATATCGCATGGAATTGATCTTACTGATATAGATATCGTACCTCAAAGTGATGATGTTACTGACCATTTCCTGGTATCGTGCATGCTGCGTATTACTGATATTAACTATATCGCTCCGATGGCTCTGCCGGGCAGAACTATTGTTCCAGCCACCAAAGACAGATTCACAAATAACCTGCCTGATTTATCTGATTTATCCTGTGTACCAATAAGTACACATGAACTAGACGAAATGACTAGCAACATGGGCACTATCTTCTCTAATACATTAGAAGCTGTTGCCCCCATCAAATTGAAAAAGGTTAGAGAAAAACGTACTGCGCCATGGTACAACAGTAATACCCATTCTCTCAAGAAAAAAACTCGTAGTCTTGAGCGCAAATGGAGAAAAACTAACTTGGAAGTTTTTAGAATTGCGTGGAAAAACAGTATGTCCAGCTATAGACAGGCTCTAAAAGCTGCCAGGGCCGAGCATATCCACAAACTCATAGAAAATAACCAAAACAATCCAAGGTTTTTATTTAGCACAGTGGCTAGATTAACAAATAACCAGACACCACCCGATCTAAATATTCCCTCACAGTTTAATAGTAATGACTTTATGAATTTCTTCACTGATAAAATAGATAACATCAGAAATACAATAACAAATGTAGATTCTACAGCGTATAATACTTCAGCTTCATTCATCGCACCAAAAGATAAACTGCAGTGCTTTACAACTATAGGACAGGAAGAGCTAAATAAACTTATCACTGCATCTAAACCAACAACATGCCTGTTAGATCCTGTACCCACTAAATTACTGAAAGAGTTGTTACCTGTAGCAGAAGAACCGCTTCTCAATATTATTAACTCGTCGTTGTCTTTAGGTCACGTCCCAAAACCATTCAAGCTGGCGGTTATTAAGCCTCTTATTAAGAAACCACAACTAGATCCTAGTGAACTGGCAAATTACAGACCCATCTCAAATCTTCCTTTTATGTCTAAAATTTTAGAAAAAGTTGTGTCCGCTCAATTGCGCTCCTTCCTGCAAAAAAATGATCTCTATGAAGAATTTCAGTCAGGTTTCAGGCCCCACCATAGCACAGAAACTGCACTTGTTAAAATTACAAATGACTTGCTTCTTGCGTCAGACCAAGGCTGTATCTCATTGCTAGTTTTACTTGATCTTAGTGCTGCGTTCGACACTATAGATCATGACATACTCATAGATCGATTACAAAACTATACAGGTATTCAAGGGCAGGCTTTAAGATGGTTTAGATCCTACCTGTCCGATCGCTACCACCTTGTTCATTTAAATGGGGAGTCATCTCAATTATCACCAGTAAAATATGGAGTGCCACAAGGATCTGTCCTAGGTCCTCTGCTATTTTCGATATACATGTTGCCCCTTGGTAATATTATTAGAAAATACGGGATTAGCTTCCACTGTTATGCAGATGATACTCAACTATATATCTCAACAAGACCAGATGAAACTTCTAAATTATCTAAGCTAACAGAATGTGTTAAAAATGTAAAAGATTGGATGACCAATAATTTTCTCCTATTAAACTCGGATAAGACAGAGATATTACTTATTGGACCAAAAGACAGTACACAGAATCTCGTGGATTACAATTTGCAACTAGACGGATGTACAGTTACTTCCTCTACAGTCAAAAATCTGGGTGTTATATTAGATAGCAACTTGTCTTTTGAAAATCATATTTCCCATGTTACAAAAACAGCATTCTTCCATCTTAGAAACATTGCCAAACTACGAAATATGTTACCTGTTTCTGATGCAGAAAAGCTAGTTCATGCATTCATGACCTCTAGACTGGACTATTGTAATGCACTGCTAGGTGGTTGTCCTGCATCCTCAATAAACAAGCTACAGGTAGTCCAAAATGCAGCGGCTAGAGTCCTTACCAGGTCAAGAAAATATGATCATATTACCCCAATTTTACAGTCTCTGCACTGGCTACCTATTAAGTTCCGTATCAGTTACAAAATATTATTACTTGCCTATAAGGCCCTTAATGGGCTAGCTCCTGCGTACCTAACTAGTCTTCTACCACGCTACAATCCATCACGCTCCCTAAGGTCGCAAAACTCTGGACTTTTGGTAGTACCTAGGATAGCAAAGTCCACTAAAGGAGGTAGAGCTTTTTCGCATTTGGCTCCCAAACTCTGGAATAGCCTTCCTGATAACGTTCGGGGTTCAGACACACTCTCTCTGTTTAAATCTAGATTAAAGACACATCTCTTTGGCCAAGCATTCAAATAATGCATATCATAATCTTGTACTGCAGTTATATCTGATCAAATGCACATTATTATTCTTTAGTTTGGGTTAAACAAATAAATTTTGCTTGGTTGGAACAGCAGCTACGCTAATTATGTCCCTATTTGTTTCTCTGTTTTTGCCACAGGATTGACATCCCGTGGTAACTAGGATTTACACAAGCTTCAGTCTGGATCCAGAACACCTGAGAAGAGATGATGCCAACCCCTCAGAGGACCTCAGATGATGCCAACCCTGAAACAACCCACCAGATCCAGTCTGTATCCAGATCAGATGGTCACTGCAGTCACCCGGATCCAGTACGTATTCAGACCAGATGGTGGATCAGCACCTAGAGAGGACCTCTACAGCCCTGAAAGACAGCGGAGACCAGGACAACTAGATGAACACCAGATACAGATGTTATTCCCCTGCCACATTTTGCTATAAGTTTGATTGCATCATATAATCATTGCTGTTAGTAGTGTTCGTCTGTTTGATTACATCTTTAATTGATTTTTCCGTACATTTCTGCCATATGTACATTAACTGACAGTCACCACTGATAAACTACCACTAAATATTGTAGAAACTTAATTTGCTGTAAAGTTGCTTTGCAATGATTTGTATCGTGAAAAGCGCTGTACAAATAAACTTGAATTGAATTGAATTGAATATAGAATGCTTGAAATCTTTTCTTTTGCTAATTTAAGTTATTCCCTGTATTTTTTGTTGTTGTTGTTTATTTGAAACAGACATGAGATGATGAAAGCTAATAATTAATAATACTCATAATAAGAGCAACCTAAAATATTTTTTTTTTTTAACTAAGAAAAACAATAAAGAAAAGATGAAATATTCTATTTGTTTACCGCACTTCCGCTCGTAACAGGCACCTGGCTCTCAAGCTGACGCTGCGGTCCCTTTAAGCGTTGCCGGGGCGACAGTGTTTGTGTCCGTGTTCCGGTTCTGCTCTGCGCATGCGCGGAAGACTCGTTCGGCGAATCTAACCAAACACTCCGTGACTCCGTCGCTCGCAATGGCGCATTACAGAGTGAGTAAACTAACCTACAGACCCCAGACTAAGAGTTTTGATACGCTACTAATGACAAGTTTGTTTCTGTGAAGCTGCTTTGAGAACAGATTAGATGTTCGTAGCTTTTAAAAGCCTCTTTATGTCGTGTGGCTTTAATGGCCGCAGTATAGAGTCCGCATCTGCGGTTTCTCCGCTTCTCTCCGCGATGTCTGAAGTGTTTTTAGTGCATGTGTGAAGTCTCAAGTTCACACAGGTGCAGGGAATCACATTAACTAACCCAAAACTGACTGTCTTCACCTTCAGCAGAATATTGTTTTACTCTGTTATTTAATGAAACACTCTAAGTGTGATTGAGTCGTGAGCACAGGGTAATGAGGAGAGTTACACACACACACTTCAGCAGCTCAAGTAAGCTGTGTTTCTCGCTCTTCAGGCCTCCGAGTCGAAGCGAGAGCAGTTCAGGCGATATCTGGAGAAGGCCGGGGTCCTCGACAGTCTCACCAACGGTAAGAAGATGATAACCCACCCAATGAACGAAGGCCAGTCCGCTCTTTTGTGTGTGTGGCTGATTTGATCTTCTGTGTTTCAGTCTTGGTGGCTTTGTACGAGGAAACCGAGAAGCCCAGCAATGCCTTGGCGTATCCTTACACTGCTGTCCGGAGAAATCAGCTGCTCCTCAAGCCAGAGTTCAGCCAGACGTGAAGACCAGTCCTGGTTTACTCACCCTGGTGCTGTTCTAATGCCCTACACCCTTCTTTCTTTTTCAGGAGATGTTTAAAGAAACGTCCTCGCACACCAGTATCAAGCTTTTATAAAGAGACGCAGAAGTGTCACCGAATGATCGTGTGTTCTGAGGGAATACAGTGGCGCTCCAGAGATAGTGAAGAAAGCACAGATAGTTTATTGGGTCTCGTGTGCTTGTTCTGGGTTCGTCAGATGAACAGCAGTGCTTCTCAAACCCCTGAATTAACTCGTCAGCTGGTTAGACTCGAGCCGGGAGAAACATCGAATGCGCAGTGGTTTACAGAAACCTACGGCCAAGGACAGGACATTTGTTAAATAATACATTACACTTAAGTTTGTTTTTCACCAAATCCTGTCACACAGACCAGAACACTTGGACTATACGGCACGTTTCTCCTGGGGTCATTCTCTGATACTTTTGCATCTTTTTTTAAAGATCGATGCTGATCACTATTAACTAATATATAGACGGTTTCTTTAAATTTCCCCCTTGTGGTCTGAAAAAGAAAGAAGGGCAGTAAATGATGACTGGATTTTCATGTTTGGGTGAACTATCCTTTAAAGTGTGGTGCTGGGCCAATTAACACCTGCAAAATACAGTCATGTCTATAGTTACTCACGTGACTGGAAAGATTTCATGCTTCATACATCACTGATCATACATACCATTGTTCCTGGGAGATTTCTCTAGTGAAACTGCTTTTAGTGCAGAAGTTGCAAACATCAGCGGCTGTGAAACAGGATAATGTTAATAATGTAAAACAAAAGATCTCTGCTATAGTATAAAGAAGCTACACTGGAAGTTCCTGAAGCAGCATGTTGCGTCACGTGTGCTAACACATTTGTGAATGCAGTAATGTCAAAGCTTGTGATGTTATGAAGATACTGAGTTAAATGACGTTAGATGTTAAGTGTGTTATAAAAATAAGACCGCTGCAGTGAGAGTAATTGAGGTCATTTACACGGTTCGGTCAGTGGAAACGTGAGTCTTTCTGAGAGAAGATCTCCGCTCTGGCACCATTTGAGCGTCAGGGTCCCGGCAGGTTAAACAGCCTTAACTAACCCACCCGTCAGCTTCATCAAGCATCAGCTGGGGGTCGGACCCGAGGCCGATGATGCCGAGAGTCTGCGGCTGGAGCTGAACACTTTACAGCAGAAATATGATCAGCTGATGGAGGAGAACAAAGAGCTGAGGAGCCGGGTGAGATATTAAATATATATATATATATATATATATATATATATGTGTTCGTGTGAATTACAGCTGCTGCAGTACGAGCCGGCGCAGGACGCGGGAACAGAATAACTACTACTTCTTGACATTTTGAGATATTTCTTCACAGCAGTAGAAATCTTTGAGTTTGTTCGTTTTGTCATGTCGTAGAAGTGATTTTTTTTTTTGGTTGTTCAGCAAATTTGTGCCTGATATTTAATAAAAGCATTTTCTGCACTGTTCCTGATTGATTTCTGATGTTTAGTGATTTATAAAACTACAAACTATAGTTCTGTTTTATGTAACAGTTGTACACTTGAAGACCATGCTAAAACAGGCCTCAAAGTAAGGGCTTTGTGTAAAATATTGGGGCTTTTTATAAATAATGCATTACTGTGATTGCTTACATCTAAGAAACTTGCAGTCACATTTAGACTGTTTTAGGGCTTCTGGCCCTTGTTTCAAAGATAATATCGATTCCCCCATGACTCCAGCAACAGGCAGTGATCATGTGCAGGACAAACGATGCTGACGCTGCGGTCCGTTTGCTTTGACTGCTTTAGCTTTACATATTACTATACACTTCCATATGTGATCTTTTCCACAAAACCCTGCACAGATCAGTAGCAATCCAAAACTTTAATGCAGGTTAATCAGTTGCATTTGTGTAACAGCCATATCCTACTAAATAACCTCAAATGCTTAAAGTGCATGACATAGTTCTGTGTTCTGTGATCAAATTAATTGTCAGCTGGCTGAAACTCTCCAGATGTCCATCACAGAAATGTGAAACAGCAACTTTGTGACAGATCCACTGGATTATGGGAAGTAATCCCCCAGATTTGTATCTTTGTCTTAATGCACATAGTTCAGTGCATGGGTTTGTATAACCCTTACAGAATCTGCGAGATACATATTTAACAACAACAAAGATATTTTATCTCTGCATAACTTCTGCAAGCTTATACAAACTGTTGCTCTCGACTGTATGCTGGTGGACGATAAGAGTTAGATTCCTGTACTCCGCCTGTCTGCTGCTTACAGCCTCACTGCAATACCTATGCATTAAAACATCATAATTCTACAGATAAATGCAAATTCTCTTTTCATCAAAACAAGTCTTTAAAATGAGACTTCCTCTTAAAAAGCTTGTCTTCCAGGCCATTACCAGCAGAGACCACTGTGCACATCACTAGACACTCGGATATGTGTTATAGATGGGTTGAGCTAAAAACATCTATAAATACGAAACCCAACACACAGTCACGATGCCTCATTCTTTAAAGGTGAATACTGAAAAGCTCCCGGCAGTAAATAAAGCTTCAATCCTTGTGTTCAAAGCGATAGCTCACCCAAAAATGATCATTCTGTCATCATTAACATATATTTCCTATCAGTTTCTTTCTTCTGCTGAATACAAAAAAAGACATTTTGAAGAATCTTTTAATCAAAGATCTGATGGTCCCCATCGACTTGCACAGTATTTATTTTTTCAGTCCATGAACTGTTTGGTTACACACATTCTTCAAAATATCTACTTTCATGTTCAATAGAAGAAAGAAATTCATACATGAGGGAGAGTACATGATGACAGAATGATGATTTCTGGGTGAACTATCCCATTGTTTCCCACAGGGTTTTGTGAGTCTTTGGTGGGAGGTCCTCGGTTCCTCTATGAGGGGTCCGGGGGCATGCCCCCCTGGAAGAAAATGTTGTACATTTTAAAGTTAAATTCATAAATCTGGTGCACTTTGACAGTTCAAAATTAAGAGCTCCAACACAGGTTCAGTGTGCAAACTAAAAGAAAAAAGCTGGTGAATGTACTTGTTCTTGAAATTTAAAGGGGACTCAACCCTCTTTTTAGTGGTGATAGTGTCTCAGCCTCACTGGTGAATTTGGAAGCCAAACAAATTAGAATAAAACAATAATAATAATTTTATATTATTATTCTTAAAAAATAAAAAAATTTGAATTTGAAATTAGAACCAACCACTGCATTTTAATCACGATACAAAGATACAAAGATGAAACCTGCATGAAACCGAAACAGACATGCTGAATGAGAACGCAGATTCAGTCTCTGACAGCAGGTGGCGCTTATGGATCAGCAGTGATAAGAGAGGAAACAATGCCATCCAGTCAGGTCCCTTCAGAAATACATTCATATAAACCCCAACCCCAATATTTATATTTTTCTTCTGAACAGTGAGCTTGCTGTGCCTGTACAGTATATTCTCTGTGCGCGTCTGTTAATTTGAGGCCATGCTTGCAAGAGATAAACCCTTGAGCTTTTATTTTGGCGGAAAACTCCAGCTGCTGTGAAAACAGGTTTTCAAACATTACTAATTTAATTTAATACTGTAAACATTTGCCCATTAAAATGTTGAAAATTATGCAAATGTGAAAATAAAGCATAACTGGTGGCCATTGCGTTCCCAAACGCGTGCTAAACTCACCGCACATTCAATAACGGAGTTCACTGCAGTCACTGTGAACAGAGCCGCTCTGAGCCGCGGAAAACACCGGATCACAAGTCGATCGCGTGTGCAAAGTGTGCGCTTCACTTCGAAACAAGCAGCACAAACAGACTTGATAGGTCATATTACGCTTTCGGTTTTAATTCGTTTGACGGATACTTGCCAAAGCAATGGCGTGAAACACAACGTTAAATAACCTTTATGTTATATGAGAAGAATAAATATATCTTCGGTTTATTATGAAACTGTGGCGGGACAGATTAGACTGTGGCGGGCCGCCTAGTTAATGAATGGGAAACACTGCTATCCCTTTGATTAAGACTAAAGAGAACAGCTTGTAATTACTGTGAGAAACAGAGCCTCAGATCTGCAGGTCGCTGGCTGCTCGTCTGCTGCTGCTCGCCAGTGAAGTTTGTTGCCGACTGGGTGAGAAGGAGAGACTTTCTACAGAACCGTGTTCCCGTGAGCCGGAGCTGGGCTCAGAGTGTGTGTGTGTGTGTGTGTCCCGCCGGCCCTCCTCAGGTCGGCCCTGCCGCTGTCTCCGCTGTCCGAGCCGTTCCCTTCCACCACCGTGCTGCAGTTCCAGGCCGGACTGGCTCCCCCCC
>NW_015628314.1:9772-31477 GCF_001515625.1 Sinocyclocheilus rhinocerous
GCTCGCCGCTGCTTGCGCGGGTCCGTTATCAGGAGGCTGCTGAAGCCTGCGCTCTCCGACTCCAATGGGAACCGCATGTGCGCGACAGGGGAGCGAGTCTCGCTGCAGGGGTTGTTGGAATTGCTGTTGCGCTCCAGCAGACCGGGAACGACGTCCTTGTTCTCCCGCTGCACGTCCGACACACCCCGGATGGGCACAAACGCAGACGAGGGGTTAATGAGCACGGGGTTCGTGGGTCCGTTGCCCTGTTTCTCCAGGAGCGGAGTGAATCCGCTGGGCGCTGTCGGGATGGTGGCTTTGCGCCCCTGATGCACCACAGAGTTCTTCTTGGCACCGTAATAGTCACCCAGGTCGTCTTTCAGGTGAGGATAGTAGTCCAGAAGCCCCTTCTTCAGTTTCTTGTAGGCCAGGTGCAGGATCTCCAGCAGGCTGAGGAACAGGGACGTGGCGGCGATGCCCTGCATGAACACCATGAAGACGCTCTTCTCGGTGGGTCGCGAGATGAAGAAGTCCACCACGTTGGGACGCGGCTCCCGCTCGCACTGCTGGTAGATGGCGTGGCCCATGTAGACCGGCGAGGGCGAGGACACGAAGATGACCTGCAGGACCCAGTAGCGGATCAGGGAGACGGGGAAGGCGCGGTCGTAGCAGACGTTGCGGCAGCCGGGCTGCTCCGTGTTACAGATGAAGTCGGACTGCTCGTCGTTCCACACGTCCTCGGCCGCCACACCCAGCACCAGCATGCGGAAGATGAAGAGGATGGTGAGCCAGATCTTCCCCACCATAGTGGAGTGGATGTGAACCTCCTCCAGAATCCCTCCCAGAAAGTTCCAGTCGCCCATCCTCACACGGACATCCCTGCTGCTGCAGATGGGACGACAGCAGGATTCATACAGTTCTCCAAATCCAGACCAAATTTCACAGACAAGAAATACTAAATAGCTCAATACTCACCATTTGAATTAATCACTTTTCTAAAAGATATAAAAACGCTGAATGAGGAAAAAGCGTTGGTCATGCTGGTGGCATGATCAAAATACATCTAACAATTATCTGAAAGAGGCGGCTGTTCTTCATTCGACCGAACGCTGTGGTTTGAGAAATCTAGGTCGCTGCTAACTTTATATCCCGGCCAAAGTAATCAATGCGATTTGTTGCCGTGCCACTGTAAAGCCAGGTGGTGTCCATAGAGCAGGTACTGGCCCGTCATGAAGCCCACCTCCACCACGGAGCGGGTCACTATGTGCGCCAGGTAGGTCTGCAGCAGCGGGCCGCGGAGCCTTGTTGAGCTTCCCCTGCTCCAGCTGCCGCAGCTCCCGCTCCACCCGCCGCCGAGCCTCCGCCAGCTCTGCCTCCATCGTCTCCAGCTCGCGCCGGAGAGCCACACGCTTGCAGTGACGCTCCTTCTCCAGGGCACGCAGCTGGTAGATGGCGTGGCCCATGTAGACCGGCGAGGGCGAGGACACGAAGATGACCTGCAGGACCCAGTAGCGGATCAGGGAGACGGGGAAGGCGCGGTCGTAGCAGACGTTGCGGCAGCCGGGCTGCTCCGTGTTACAGATGAAGTCGGACTGCTCGTCGTTCCACACGTCCTCGGCCGCCACACCCAGCACCAGCATGCGGAAGATGAAGAGGATGGTGAGCCAGATCTTCCCCACCATAGTGGAGTGGATGTGAACCTCCTCCAGAATCCCTCCCAGAAAGTTCCAGTCGCCCATCCTCACACGGACATCCCTGCTGCTGCAGATGGGACGACAGCAGGATTCATACAGTTCTCCAAATCCAGACCAAATTTCACAGACAAGAAATACTAAATAGCTCAATACTCACCATTTGAATTAATCACTTTTCTAAAAGATATAAAAACGCTGAATGAGGAAAAAGCGTTGGTCATGCTGGTGGCATGATCAAAATACATCTAACAATTATCTGAAAGAGGCGGCTGTTCTTCATTCGACCGAACGCTGTGGTTTGAGAAATCTAGGTCGCTGCTAACTTTATATCCCGGCCAAAGTAATCAATGCGATTTGTTGCCGTGCCACTGTAAAGGCCTGCATGTCATTTGGACCAAACAAGTCTTCACTGTCCTGATGTAGTGAGACACAGCACATAACTCACAAAGCAATTATGGATTATTAATGAAGTCCAGCTGTTAAGTGAAGCGACTGGGGTTCTGCTGTTCCTCAACATGCCGAAGCACCAACAGCAGCCGAGAGTGACCAACACTCCTGAGAGCCGCATGAGTAACTAGTTCTCCATCTGTCGATGCTTATTATCCTGATTAACGATCAATCAGTCATGTCCGATTTCATACATGAACTGCTCTCTCAGAATCCAATCTCAGATTTTCCCTCAAGCCCGCCGTCTGTCGATGTTTTTAAACCCGTCATTGAAGAATCGATGGCCAGAGAGCGCAGGGTGTTTCGAGGGGGCGGTGCCTCAGCACCTCTCGACCAATCAGGAGTCCCGTGAGGCAGTGGATTGTGGGATGGATTTCGGTGGCGTGCGAGCAGGTTCATTGATTTGCAACTTTTGTACGCGAGCAGCTGTTCACTTCCACGCAAACGACGATGATCATCTAATGCTGATGTTTTATGACACGTGTCAAAGGGCACTCGTGTAGAGAACATGAACAAAAGAGATTGTATCTGGACTTTCATGCTGTATAAAATTGTATAGAAGTACATGGTATGATTTTTTTGTCTAAAAAAAAAAATCCAAATATCTTCCTTTGTGGGACAGTCCTACACTATAAAGAACTTGTGGCACCAATTTCCAACCGCAAAGGGCTCTTTAGATTTATTAAAATGTTCTTCACACCAAGACAAACTGATCACTGAACGGCTCTTTAGGAAGCTTTATTTTTGAAGAGTGAACAGAAAAGGAAGGACATGAAGGTGTGTAAATGGCAAAGTTGAAGTTTTGGAAACTCGATCAGAAAGCTGAACTCACCGCTGCGTGACAACACACATGTAACTGGATTAATAATTTCAAATTAATAAAAACCACAAGCACAAATGGTGCTAAATCAGCATAATTCCTTCAAAATCAAGACCTAATTATGAAATTAGAAAATTAAGTCAACACGACAACATACTGATGCACAAGAAATGTATTTAATTCTGAGGTTACATGTAAAAGGCCTGCAGATTTCACAATAAAACACATTCGAGACACTCGTGGAAGACCGTTTCAAATGGATGGCCATTACTGCTCAACTAAAAACAAAAATCTCTTACAAAAATATTGAAGCGATTTACATCTCTCATTCTGCACAGCTGGGCAAATGCAGCTGCGCTTGTAAACTAAACCGCACAGATATCTTCAATGCTAACACTTTAACAGACGTGTGAGCTAAAACAGGCTAGTTTGATTCCCTCTGCTTATTAAGAGAAAGGAGCAGGTTCATGACCTTCTGCACCCAACCCACCAAACCTAAACAAAAACCAGCCAGTCGTCACTGAGCCTGTCGTCCGCCGGATCTAATGCCCCCTGGACTTGTGTCCGGCCCAAGAGCGCGAGCGGGACCTGGAGCGTGAGCGGGGCTGTGTCTTGTCTTCCGCAGCAGCGTCCTGGGTCTCTGCGTGGAGCTCGCTGGTGGATCTGGACCTGGAGCGGGATCGAGCTCTGCTCTTCGAGTGTGAGGGGCTCCGGCTGCGGGAGCGGTGGTGGTGCCTGCGGGAGTCACATGACCGCTCAGAAGAATTACAACACAGTCACAATACAGACATAAACTGCATTCATGCGTCAAATCACACAGAGGTCCGTAGAGGACCAAAATGTGTCAAAAAAAGTTTATTTATTTATTATTTTTTAACCAACATCAGTCCTGGGGCCTACGTCGCTAGCTCAGTTAGCTGGATTTGATTGTTGATGATTTGGCGTGATCTTGGATTGTTTGGTTCTTCGAAGCTCATCCCGGAGTTGCTGTCATAGCAACAGCTCCGTAAGCTTAAACCAGCTCGGGAGCAGCTTATTTCATGTAAACAGGATTAGATCACATCTTTTTAAGTAGACTTGATACTTAAAATCTGCCCCAGCCACCGCTACTTTATTACAAGAGTACCCTACTAATCCAGGGACAATCATTTAAAATAATAATCATTTAAAAATTAATTTAAAGATAATATAATAATGTTGTGTAGTCTTTAATACTATAGACACAGCCAGTTTTACTCACTGATTTATTAATCATAAAGTAATGACTTCATAATTGTATTCGAGTCTTGCACACATGCTACACAGATAATGTAGAGTCGTGCATTAATTTGAGTGCTGACAGATATTATAGCAGTGGCTTGATGGAGCGCAGGAGATGCAGATACTAAAGACACTTTAATTAATGTTGTCACGTAACAAATCTGTTCAAATATAAAACTAAATTAATTGCTAATTACTACATTGAAATAAACATGTAAAGCCTGTACAAATATTAGAAATCGTGAATATAAATAATTGGGAATCATGTAAAAAAATTAAATAAAATAAAAACAGTGCACATTTAATTTATCTATTATAACATTTATATAGTTTTGTTCGCTTGGTTTCCTTATAAAAGTTCAGAAATGTGTCAAGTTTTTCGTCAGGTGTCTTCTTTAATTATATGATGTCATTACGTTGCTGTCTTGCCGCAGCCAATCGCTGCACTGCTGATCGTGGTCTCGAGTATCGATACACAGCCCCTTCTAAACCAACCCATGAACACGCAACTATCTCAGATAACTCCATCCAGCCAGACTAATCATCAACAGCAGCTGCGCTCAAAGAACCGGATCAGCCAGATCCTGATTAGCGCGATCATATCATCTCGGACGTAATAAACGACGTACGAAGAACGGGCCCCTGGTCATAACTACCAAAAATTAATTTATTTTCAGGATTTCTATGTGGAAGATTCAACTTCTGCTGATTCAGTAACATTTTCCACCACAAAGAAAAAAGGCAACAAAGCATCTCCAAGAAACGTAACTTGAAATAACTTTAAACAAACAAGAAATTCAGTTCAATACAGTCTTCCAAAATAGTTCAGATTGCTCTGTAATAGTGAAAGCATAGAAAACAACTTTCACTTTCTTTTCTAAGAAAACAGAATTAACAGAGTAACTGAGTGATGGTCACATTAAAGACGTTTATAGAGTACGAGTTTCTCTCGGCAGCTGAACACAAAAGAAGAGATTTTGAAGAATGTTTGTCCGAACAGTTTCTGGACCTCATTGACTTCTATAGTATATCTTTCCATACTGTGGAGTCAATGGCTGCCAGCAACTGCTTGCTCAACACATTCTTAATTATGTCTTCTTTCATTCTTTAACAGAAGAAAGAAACTCATACTCCGTAAACTATCACAGAATTTTAATTTTGGGGTGAACTGTCCCTTTAACAAAGCTTATCAGTGATTTAAAGGATGTTATTATCCAGCTAATCACCTCAACATTTACAGTCTAATAGAAGTAATTTTATCCCTCTACACTAGAGCTGTGCAATTACTCAAGAAATCAACAGAAAGCACGATTCATATTTTGGGCTCATTTGCTTGCCTGAATGTTTTATTAATAAACTGTACACCCATAAGCCACTGTAAGTGCTTTCTTAAAAGTGGCTTTCTATGGGAGGAAAATGCTTAACATGAAACTTTCATCTCCGTCTTCATCTTTTCTGTCGATAGTATGTTTTATTAATAAGGTGTGTACCAAATTCTGTCTTTTAATATTACCGTTTCAGTGAAATAACGTATGCACACCATACTAAACAAGCTCAAAAAAAGCATAAAGAAATAGCTGACGCTATCATGTATCGTTTATGGAAAGATTTAACCAATAAAGCTGCAGCTACTTCAGATTTGTGGTGAGGCAGAACATCACAGCCTTAACAACAGCTGCTTAGAAAGCTTGTGTACTGAACAGTGTTATATAGAGTTAGTTCAGCTCCAGATCCACCACCTGAATCAGGCTTTAGGATTCACGGTGAGAGTATAAAGATCTACCTGTCGTGTTCTCGGCTGCGGCTGCGTCTGCTGCGTGTCCTTCCTCTGGACCTGCTGGGAGAAGCACACGGTCAGTGTCTGGATCCCACAGGACTGCGGCGTGACGCTCACTCTCTAGGGCTTGCTCGCTCACTCTCTAGGGCTCTGGGAGCGTCTGCGCCGCCTCTCGTAGGACGGGCTGCGTGACCTGCGTCTGCTGCGGCTGCGGGAGCGTCTGCGCCGCTCGTACTCCTCGTATCTGGAGTGGCTGCGAGGCGACTGACGCTCCTTGGACTTCATCTGCCCCGGCGCTGAGAAACACAGCAGAGGTCAGCCTCAATCGTTCCCAGAAACACACTTGCATCTCAGACGGCATCAGCACTCACTCTTGCGGTCGCCCTGAGCGAACTGGATCTCGATCTGCCGTCCGCAGACCCACTTCTGGTCCAGATTGTGCAGGGCGTCCTCTGCGTCCCGGACGTCCTCAAACGTGCTGCGCTGTTAAGGGCTCTAACTGAACATGTTCACCGCACTCACAAACAAACGCTTGTGTCCTGAATCATGGAGGATACTGGAGTTACCTTTACCTTCATCTTTACGCTCTTTAACCTGGAGCCGCCGCTCGTCTCGGCCCCATAATGCCTCTCTTTGTCTCTTGGAGCTTTAATTTGCTTTTCTTTCACACTCTGTCTCTCTGTAAGCAGCCAGCTTTCTTTCTTGAGGCGGCTTGGCTTTTAGTCCTACTCTACACGGCTCTTTAACTGTGTCTTTGTGCCGGGCTCCACCAGGGGACGCCTTTACACAGTCTGGGGCGACAACAGAGAAATAAGGGTTAGACTGGAGCCCTGCGGAGAGAAGACTCCACACACATGCGCACGCTGCACTCGCAGTCAAAGGATATTGAATGTACGCAAATCCTCTGGGCCGGCGAGAATAGAAGTCTAGGGGAACGTAGACATCAGCAACGGGCCCGTATCGGCCGAACTCTCGGCGCAGGTCCTCTGGCCTGAACACCGGGAAATAACATCTTAACCAAACCAACCCAGGACATACTTACCGCCATCTTAAAGCGACAGCTCACCCAATAATCTAAGTGTGCTGTTCACTTACTCTCCCTCGGCTCATCCGAGATGTAGGAGGATGTTTTTCTTCAGTTGAACAGTAGAGAAAGGTTTCAGCGGAAACCGGGATCCTTGGTGATTCATTAAATGTAAGTCGATGGCTACCGTCAACCGCTTGTTTGGCTTCGTAAGACCTCAGTGTATCGTCAGGAGTCACGGGGATTGATAGGATTTTTTGACTCTTAAAGTGACGGTAGCCATCGACTTACATTTAATGAATCACCAAGGATCCCGGTTTCCGCTGAAACCTTTCTCTACTGTTCAACTGAAGAAAAACATCCTCCTACATCTCGGATGAGCCGAGGGAGAGTAAGTGAACAGCACACTTAGATTATTGGGTGAGCTGTCGCTTTAAAGGAGACAATAAACACACATGAAGCACTGAGCGCTGGGCGTTTTAAAGCAATATTCTGAGTTCAGCACAAGTTAAACTCGTTCCACAGGTATATTGCTGATTAAAACAAACACTGCATTTGGTCTCTTCCCTCGATAGAATTACACGGAGGCTCTCAAGATGAGGCCCATGTCTGGAGGATTTAAATGCAGGAATGTTTAGCTCGCTTGAACAAAGCATTCTTTTAAAATGTTTGTATTACTTAGAGATGCATGATATTATATTACAAGTGAGTGAATAATGACTCAATAATGCACCCCTGATTTTTTGCATTATTTTAAATCATTTCAGGCATTGTATTGACATGGCGACTAAACTGAAAAATTGTATATATATGTATGGTTGATAAATGATTTTACAGAGTATTTTAACATTTACCGATTTGCTCCATTCATTGCCTGTTACTGCTTTTGTAGTAAATGAACTTCTGTGCTCATCATCATTACGCCACAAATACTGTCCCAGAATATTCCTGTAAAGCCTCAGTTCAATAAAACTCTTCAGGACATGAAAGCAGTCTTGTAATAATAAATCTGCTTCATCTTGAGGTACAAACTTCCAACTCAAACAGCTTGTTATTGCAGCGGCATCAGAGACTTTATCACATGCCAACACTTTATGATGGATTATGATCTGCTGATAAATCTGCTGACTTCGGGTTCTGAAATAAGCATATATTAATATATCAAACATCATTACAGTCCACGAGCCGAGAAAACTGCTAACTGTAAAGATGCACAGGACTAACTGGAGATAAAACAATAACATATAATACAACAACAATAATAATAATAATATCAATAACCACAAAACGCTGCGCGCGCTCTCGGTATCATTTACGCGCCAAACACAATAAACCCTTCAAACACGTGTTTGAAACACATCAGAAATGCTGTATAATAAATGAGAGACAAAACATGATCGCCTACAAACATCAACTTAATCAGCGAGAAATATGAGATATGTGTAAAGTCTTATGAAAGCGTGAATGAATAAAGTTTCTCTTACCGGGACTCGTCGGAAATATTGCGGACGAACAGAGAGCTGTTCGGCGGCCTCATGTACCGAGACATTATAGTTATTATTACAGTCTCTTACACTTGATTATAAATGACTTTTAAGAACGATTGAAGATTGAAATCTGTCTCGCGCCACGCGGCTCTGTGTCGCTTTTCCTTCGGCAGCATCGAGGCCTTGAACCAGCCGCTGCGCTTCCAGCCGCCGAGAGTCACAGCGCCGCCGAGAGACGCGCTCCGGTACTGCAGCACACGCCTCAATAACACCAGCGCGACATTATACAAATACATAACCCAGCAGCAAAACAATAACGCTTCATACCAATTCATTAAGAGTTGTTGTCCAATATGAAAAAATGTGTTTCAATATATTTTATTAGGCATGGTATTGTTATACAAACTTAAAATCTAGTACATTGTTATAAAACATTGAGAGATTGAGATTGTACCATAACATTTCTGGACATTGTTAAAATCTGTAAGTATTTATGAAATTACGTTAGAAAATTTATTATATTGACTGATTTTACAGTAGAGATGGTATGTTGTAGTATGCATATATATATATATATATATATATATATATATATATATGTCAAAAAATGATTCAATGAAGTTAAATGTTAGCCTACTTTTATCACAAGGTTTCTAAAAATATTGACTCAGTAGTTTATAGTAAAAGGTTAAAGAGTATAGAGTTAAAGGCGTCTGCTCCTCCGGACGAGAGTCGTGCTTCCGGCAGAGAACGTCTGGAAACACAGAGAGAGCAGCGTTATATCGACTGTACGCTGATATACAGTATACACATGGATGTTATATGGACAGATATGATGACTTTAGACCGTCCTGACCTCGATCATCTCCTCGCCCTCAATCTCTCTCACGTGTGTGAATTTCTCCGATTCAATCACAATCTTCCCATCGATGAGTCGAGCTGTAGCCTGAAACACAAACTACTCAAAATGCTGCTTGTAAAGGACTGAGAGGCTATAATGAGTTTATATGTGAATATCAACACGTATCACGTGACACACGAGCTGCTGGCTCGTTGCTTGGTAACCACAGCTCCTTTACAAACTAATTAACTAGTATTTATTCCACTTATTTTTCTTTTAAACATATTGAACTGTGCTGAGTTTTTCATTTGTAATAATCCAATCAATGCGGTTTTGTAAGAAAAATATTCATATTTAAAACTTTATAAACCGTAAAAAACTGTCGATTAGTGATTACAGTTTATAACATTTTGAATATCGGTATATTTCTTTCAAAAGTGCATCGATTCGCTTCAGGGGGCCTTTATTAACCCCCGGAGCTGTGTGGGACACTTTTTATGATGGATGGATGTGCTTTATTGGACTTCTTTTGGACTATTGAAAAATAACACCCATTCACTGCCATTATAAAGCTTGGAAAGGCAATGGCATTTTTTAATATAACTCCGATTGTACTCATCTGAAAGAAGAAAGTCATATAGACCTAGAATGGCTTGAGGGTGAGTAAATTATGGGGCAAGTTTAATTTTCGGGTGAACTGTCCCTTTAAATGCCGCTACTGTGTTGTTGTGGTAACCGCGAGTCGACTCACACGACCGAATCTTCTCCAGTGAATCGTTTGAATGAATCACCTTGATCTTCTGGCCGTCCATGGTGTTGAACTCGCTCTCAGTGCCGATGCGGAAGCTGTTCGTGATGCTTCTCAGAGGAGTTTTCACACAGATGATGAACTCATCTCCGTTTTGCTGAATGGTGGTCAGAGGTTTGACTTCATTCATCATTTTAATGTAAATCTCTGGAGCGGCTGCTCATAAAAACACACGTGCATCACTTTATATGAAGAACATTCACAGAAATACAAGAGAAACAGAAGACTGACACTGAAACACTGCAGAATATGCTGTTCTTCCTCAGTATTTCTGTCTTGTTTTCCATGTATTCCAACATAGATTTACTGGAGATGTACAATGACTGGAGATGTTAAGTATTGTTTTCTGGAAAAGACACCCAAATTAAGTGAGTTTTTGCTTTAAAAAAATTAAAATAAAAAGGAAAGAAATAATATCCGCCAACTGATGAAATAAACCCAATTCAAAAACAAAACTATTATTTTTCTGAGCTCATTAGCAAATATTTCCTCTCACTCAATTCTGATACATTGAACAATAATGAATATGTTATATGGTCATGTGGCTTCTCCAGTAAATGTATGCTGATTTAAGGATGTTTAGATATTTGTACAGAAACACTGAGAGAGAGTCATGTTTGCAGTGAAGCGAAAGCATGAATAATGATGTGATGTGACTCACAGACAGCTCTGAGAAAGTGCTCTGCGTTCTCCTGCTCATAGAGCTTCCAGCGTCCACTGAAATCCACAGCCATCATCCAGCAGCGGTGCGAGACGAGCTGAAGAGGAGATGTGCTCCTGTGTTTGTGATGATGATGATGATGGAGTTAATGAGTCTCCACAGCCAAGCTTCAGTCTCAGAGGAGTCTCTTCAGTGCCTCGGGCTTTACACTAAACACACAACACCTCACTTACTCTGAAATACAGCTAACATGTCCCAAAACACACGCCCAGCAACATCCCCCAAAGCAGATACTAGTCTGAATATACAGCAGGAGTCAAAGGGTGGGGTCGGTAAGAAAAACAAATACAGTAAAAACTGTGAAATATTATTAGAGTTTCAAACAGCTGTTTTCTGTGTGAATCTCTGTTAAACTGTAATGTATTTCTGTGATGCGCAGCTGTATTTTCAGCATCATTACTCCAGTCTTCAGTGTCACATGATCTTCAGAAATCAGTATAATATGCTGATTTGCTGCTCGAGAAACATTTCTGTTGTGCTGATGAATGTTTTTGTGGAAACTGTGATACATTTTATTTTTCAGGATTCACAGATGAACAGAAAGTTCAAAAGAACAGCATTTATTTGAAATAGAAATCTTTAGCCACATTATAAATGTCTTTACTGACACTTTTGATCAGTTTAATGCATCCTTGCTGAATAAAAGCATTAATTTCTTTCAATGAAAATTTAAAAATCTTAACCCAAACTTGTGAACAGCAGTGCAAATAAACGAAGACGCAAGTTTGACAAACTCTATCTGAATAATAATAATAATAATTAATTATCTTCTGATCATCCTAATAGAAACTTTTCTACATTTGAGCTTTTTTGTCTAGATAGCAACACAAGCGCTCGCAGGAGAGGCTTGAGAATCACAGGACCTTAGAGAGGACAGGATCTCACACACTTACGACGCATGCAGATCACTAGAAACAACAGTCTAATCGTTTCCACTGCATGAAACACAAACGAGCGCTGTTAGAGTCTCTGCTGGACGAGCTCCTGATCGCTCACGCTGGGTTAGTGTCCTCGGCTCGGGGGTCTGTCTGCAGGAGAGCGTCAGCATTCACAGCTCAAACACTGCAGTCAGAGAAGAGCCCTGGTCAGATCTGAGAGGCTCACCGGACTCGACGCGCGCTCTTCTCGCTGGAGGAGACTCTGGAAGCGCAGGAACCGTCAGGAAGTGGCTCATCTGTGAACCAGACGCCAGACGTAACTCACACACACTCATACTGTACCAATCATCATTTCCTTCCAATCTGACCGTGGAGGCATTAGCACTGCAAGACTGGTCAGTAAAGCATCCCTACTGTAAATAATCACACGTACAGTGTTCATGACATTCATTTATCAGCACCTGGAACAGATCATGAACATCAGAAACACATCTGATTCAGAGACGCTTTCATTGAAAACCCGCATTAATCTTTAGAAGTCAATCTAGAAAAGTCTCACAGAAGTGCTTCGAGGACAAAAATGTGTCTGCTTTCACTAACATCAGTCATGATCAGAACTACCAGAAATACATTCATTTTTACACTTTTTGCCCGTTTGTTTACATAATGCTACTGTTGTTGTTTTTTATGAAAGATTAATTATTTTCCATATACTCAGTACTAAGCAGACTCTTTTGTTTGATTATTAGTCTTGGATAAATCAATGATTAGAAACAACATTAATTTCGATGCATTATTAATTTTTGTGCAGTGTCAGATTAAACAAAACAAAACCAAAACTAGTATTTGCTCCAGCGGCCAAACCTGAGAAAATGGTGCTGAAACCCAACAGAATGAACGGCTTGATTTGATGCTTAAATGGCACTGGCAGTAAATATTACAGTTTAATGGGTTGCAATGGGGACTTTTTTGTACCCACTGTAAAACAGGTTTATGAAAGGAAACGAGGGTGAAACATTACAATTCCAGTACACACACACACACACACACACACACACACACATTTTTGACACAATAATGCTGTTTGCAACACAAACACAACAGCTCAAGCTCCAGTGTTTTCAGCTCTGCTGGTTTAATGGTTCATGTGTTTGTGCATCACTCACTCTTCTCTCCATCTCCACGCGCTGCTTCCTGAGCCGCGTCTCGCTCCAGTCGTCGTCCTCCGCGTCGGGCTTCAGCGTGTGCCGGCTGTACGAGCACAGCTAACAACACACACAAACACAAGCAATACACTAGATCAGGGGTCTGCAACATTCAACGTCAAAAGAGCCATTTTGGCCCCTTTCCCACCGAATAAAATTCACGTGGAGCCACAACATATTTGATCCCCAAATAAAGATAAAATGGCATATAGCTAAAGTGTTATATTCAGTTATGTTACAGGGCATGGGGAGTAGCAATCATTTCAGAAGTGAGGGGGACAGAAATGTCAAATGTAGTAGTAATAATAATAATAATAAAAATAATAATAGGCCTAATAATATTTATGTATGTCTAATTGACAAAAAAAAAAAAAAAACTTTCTTAACTCTTACTTTTAATTGGCTAAGAAATAAAATACACTGCTGGACAATAACCAATCATTTGTCTTCTATAATATTTTTGATATATATTTTAATAATGACAAATTTATGGTTATGATTGTATAATCAGTGTAATAGATTATATACTACAAACAATTTTTTTCCATTTTTATCACAGAATAATGCAGAAAATATATTTTATAGCTTCTGTACTGTAATTAATGCTATGTCAATTACCACTGTATCATTCATATAAAAGACTTGAAAAATAGGGTTGGGCCGATAGACGATGCCATCGATGGCTGATAGACATCACGATGTTGAGCTGAGTAAGTAAGCAGGTTTATGCTTGTTATTCATCTTACCTACAGCGACAGCGGGATGCCTTTGTCCATACTAGGGATTTCCTGGCGTCAAAAGTTACTTCTATCATATGAGTCCATTTTGGACTTCTGTACGAGAGCGCCCTCCGGCTTCGAGTATGAATGAAACATAGTACACCCCTGCTACAGAGAGCCACCGCAGAGGGATGAAAGAGCCGCGGGTGGCCGACGCCTGCAGTAGATGACAATATATTCACGCAAAAATACAACTTCCAACAAATCTCTGTTACTTTTAAATTAAACACCTAGAATCTGGAAATAACTTTTCTGAGAGATTTACCAAATGTAACTGATACAAACATGTCAGTGGGGAATGAAAACTTGTTTACCCTTTGAATTCAGTTGATTTTTCTGAGCCCATTGGCAGATATTTGTTCTTGTTTTAATCATAAACTTACTTCATTTTGATCAATTTCTCAGTAAGTCAGTGTGTGTGTGTGTGTGTGTGTGTGTCTGTGACTGAGTGTGTGTGTGTGTGTGTGACTGAGTGTGTGTGTGACAGTGTGTGTGTGTGTGTGTCTGTGTGTGTCTGTGTGTGTGTGTGTGTGTGTGTGTCTCACTCTCTGTCGGGTCTTCTGCAGGTTTCCTCGCAGGATCTTCCTGATTTCTTCTTCTCGTTCTTTAGAGATGTTGAGCGTTTTCCGGCTGCGCTGCCGTCTGCACACACACACACACACACACACACACGAAGCTGCATCCTACTGTGCCCAGGCTGGTGTATGGTTTGCATCTTTGGCCAGATTGCATCTGTTATGGCCACAGACAATTTATGACACATTTCTCCTCATCTTTTTCCCTCTTCAGACGTTGCTGTTCTTATCTCTTCCCTCCTGTTTCAGCTCAGCTCTCGCTTCACTTGAGCCTAAAAACTACATCTCCCACAACCCTCCTGTGGGTTCTCTGTGATTTTATAATGCACCTAAAAAAGATTTTTAGCCTGCTGCTTATTCAGTTGACTTCATTACACTCACACACACTCTCACACACACACTCACACTCACTCACGGTATGGCTGCAGTGACTCCTGCGCTCAGATTGGCTGAACTGTTGCTCTCCAGCAGCATCAGGGCCTGTTTGAGCTCCATCTTGTTGTAGAAGGAGATGAGCTGTGGCTCCTGCGATCGCTCTCCGCCGATCAGACAGCGCTTGATGTAGCGCTTATTAAAGCGATTCAGCCTGCGGACGAACAGAACGTTACAACAAAGATTTACAACAAGACTGGCATCGTTTACTTGCCTCACGTCATTCAAACCCATTTGAGTTTTTACTGAAACACTGATTCCAGAATATATGTCTTCTTTAGCTGAAAACCAAAGATTGAAATGAAGGGAAACTGGGAGGCTTGCCTGATGTTTGGGAACACAAATGTAATTATACAATGATTATACTAAATTATTTTGATTAAAGTAACATTTGAGATCGGTGCTCTGTTTATCCAGTCACATGATCTGTTGAAGCAAAGTCACATGAGTTTTTTTATGCGTATCAAGGAATTTATTCAGTTAATGTGCTTCCATTATAGTTTATGCACTTGTCTTCTTATTGGATAAGAAATGACCAATTCAGCAAATTGAGAGCATAAGTTATTAATGCAAAATTTGCATAACAATAGGTGGATGGAAGATGACTATTGACAGTCAAACCACGTCATTGGAGAAACACTAATTAAACATCAGTTTCACTCAATAATTTTGATCCTCCAAAACTATTTCAGCCAAACCAATTTTTTTGCTGTTTATGCTGAATTTTTTATTGGCTGAAACTCATCACTACGTTTTCTGAGGTAAATGTGACGTTACGTGACATTATTGATCTTAAGCGGTTTTATTGACGTCTTTCTGCACTTGAATCACTGATCGATGGTTTCCATGATTCATGATTGATTGCAATGAGTTGTTCTGATTCTTCTGATGTTCATTCATGTTTATTTGCTGCTGTAACTAGTAGTAAAGAGGAAGAGATGATCGCTTCACATGAGGCCACAGCAATCTTTCATGAACAGTGTTGCGGAAAGTTACTTTTAAAAGTATTGCATTACAATTTTGCATTAGTCTATGAAAGAGTAACTAATTGCATTACTTTTTATGGAAAGTAATGCATTACGATACTTTTGCTTTTATTTTTGTCAGCTGGGCTGGGCTTGCTTATTTTTTTAATACCAAAAAAAAACTGTAAAGTCTCGTTCACACCAGAAGTGAAATGAATGAGCCTCATGCTGAAGGAAACGCCTCTGTCTCTGCACTCACTCCTGATTTCTCTCAACATGCGGACAGGAAAGTGGCGTTACTTTTTTGAAAAACTCAGATATTTTCTTGTAAATGTAAAAGTAATGTGTTGCTTTACTAGTTACATGAAAAAAGTAATCTGATTCGGTAACTCTCGTTACTTGTAATGCATCACCCCCAACACTGGTCAACAGCGCTATATCAGCAATATTGTCAGCGCCGGCCTAGTGCTGGTTTTACAGAGCGTTTGGTCATGTATGTGAACATTCAGCTGAACGATGAAACGCACTTGTGTCTCCAGTGATGGTGTCCGTAGTGTCCACACACGCCCTCGATTCCAGCCAGCAGATGCTCCAGAAACTACAGACACAAAACAGCAGCGTTTCAGCATCAGCCGTCAAACACAGACGCCGCCACCACCGTGTGTGTGTGTGTGTGATGCAGCACCTGAGTGTGAATCTCCTCGTTTATTGAGCATTTGCTTTGTTTCCTCTTCTTGACAGCCAGAAGGTCAACGAGGGGTCGGATCGTCATTCCCTAAAAAAACAAGAGGACATGAGCGCTGAGCACTGAGGGCCACACGATGGGCATCATTCAGTGGATTCTCTCACCTGCACGAACACGGTGAAGAAGATGACGGTGATGATGGCCGTCAGAAACATGTCCTTCATGGGAAAGTCGTCGCTGGACAGCAGAAACGCTAAAGAGAAGGCGATGGCGCCCCTCAGTCCGCCGTACGCCACGATGAACTGATCCTTACCGCTCAGCTTCACCATACGGTACTTATTAATGATGTACGTCAAACCGACCACACCTGCAGGACAGACGGACGGACAAACTCACATGGGAATGGGAAACTCACACCTTCTGCAGTCAACATGGAGAATACACGAAACAGACAGATACACAAACTCAGCACCGGGGCCAGCACAAGCACAAGTCCTCTTCTATAGTTAAAAAACTCCCGTCTCCTGCTGGTTTGTGACTCTAATTTGTAATCTGCTCTTGGTAGATTGAGTTGGTCATTATGGAAATGATCTGCATCTGTCACATCATCAGCAGATATGCAGAACTTTCCAGTCCCATCTGTGCTTTTATGGGATTACAGCGGTCTCACACTCATTTATCTGTTTAGTAAATCTAGCCCTACAATTCCTAGAAAATACCATTCAAAACTTTAGAATAATTAAGATTTTCTACTGTTTTTGAAAGAGTTTCAGCATATTAGAATGATTTCTGAAGGATCATGTGACACTTCTGCTCAGCAAGGCTACATTTATTGATCAAAAATACAGTAAAAACAGTGAAATATTATTAGTTCAAAACAGCTGTTTTCTCTGTGAATATCTGTTAAACTGTAATGTATTTCTGTGATGCGCAGCTGTATTTTCAGCATCATTACTGCAGTCTTCAGTGTCACATGATCTTCAGAAATCATAATAATATGCTGATTTGCTGCTCAACAAACATTTCTGATTATTATCAATGTTGAAAACAGTTGTGCTGCACAATATTTTTGTGGAAACTGTGATAGATTCTATTTTTCAGAATTCAGATGAATAGAAAGTTCAAAAGAACAACATTTATTTGAAATAGAAATCTTTAGTCACATTATAAATGTCACTTTTAATCAATTTAATGCATCCTTGATTTCTTATGTAATACTGACCTCAGATTTTTGACCAGTAATGTTTATGGACACTAAGCACCTCCCTAAATCTTCATTAACCCACACATGAACCGCGTCTGACACACAAACAGATGTGTTTGGTAATTATCTGCTGTATTTCCTGCAGAACGAAGCGCGTCTCACCCAGAACCCTGGACAGCAGGCACAGGACGATGGTGATGCTCACGAAGGTCCAGTTCCAGGCGTGCGGCCCAGCCACCGTCGACACGCCCAGGAAGATGAAGATCAGGGTCTCGCTCACGCTGCTCCACATCTTCAGGAAGTACTTGATGGTGGTGTAGGATTTGTGGGAGATGTTGGCCTCCACGTAGGGCCGCATGACCACGCCGCACGCTATGAGGCTGTGAACACACACACACACACAGCATGAGCGTCTGAGACGAGAACTAGAGCGACGGGACAGAGACACTCACGCCATGATGCCAGACAGGTGGAAGACCTCGGCCGACAGGTACGCCATGTAGCTGTAGAGGAAGACGAAGAGGGGCTCGATCACACGCGTGTGCGACGTGAAGCGTGAGGTGAAGGCCGCCAGCACTCCGTACACGCCTCCCACCAGCACTCCACCCAGCGCCACCACGAAAAAACACACCACGCCCAGAAACACGTCGCCCACCGTCACCTCGCCCGCGTGCGCAAACTCCTCGAACAAATGATACAGGACCTGAAGGAAACACACACACTTAGGTCACACAGAAACAACAACAACCTGTTGACCCATTCACAGGGATCCGCGAAAGCGACTGAAACGCTCTGTTATGCATGTCAGGCCAGTAGATGGCGATGTCACTATGTAAATAAACACTGCATGCCTGCACACACACACATTCCTATAGACTGAACATATACAGATATATATTTCACGTATACATGAAATACACATGTGCGTGACGTCACCGTTTTCACACATTCGCGTTTTCATAGTTTAATTAAATTTAATTCAAATTTATTTGTATAGCGCTTCTCATAATACACATCATTTCAAAGCATCTTTACAGAAAATGCATGTGTCTACATTACACAAAGATTATAACAGTATTGTTTTCAAAAACTTGCACTTTGAAACCCATTGTCAAAAGTTAGCTTTTTCAGGCCCCAAAAACACTGCTGTCGTGTAAATGATTGGCCAAAATGCAAAAGCAAAAAAGATCAGTTTTTAGGTAATATTAATAATTATTCAAACATAAAAATGATTTCTAATATGTATATAAAGTTCAGGTTCTATGCACAAATACTTGGGAAAAAATATAACCAAAATGTAATTTATTATTATTCTAATTTAAAATTCAATTTTAATAAATCCAGGTTTTCTGTGTTTGTTTGTAGGACACAATTTGGCCAAAATGTTGTTATTATATATTATTATTATTATTGTTATTACTACTACTACTGAATAAAAAATGGAATATTACCAAATAAACAGTCAAACAAAATGGAATATTACCATTGGAATTTCACCATAAAATAAATCAAGTATTAAAGAAAAATAATATAATAATAATATATTTTTTTATTATAATAATAAATAATAATAAAAAAATTTTATTTCACATACAAGTGTAAAGCTAAAATACTAATAATTGGCTGTCTTAACTTATTCATTTTCACAAGTCAAACCATCAGACTTTTATTTTGATGGAAAACCACAGGAAAAAAATCGCTTCACGGGAAAACCGCTTCTCATTTCCAGTTTGTGAAGACGTTTCAAATGTGCGTTAAAGTGACTCAAACTCAGAGCAGATCCAGATGGAGTTCATGTGAATCATTAACTGTGAATCAAGTCACTGTTAATCATTTACTGTGAATCGAATCATGTGAATCATTTACTGTGAATCGAATCATGTGAATCATTTACTGTGAATCGAGTCATGTGATTCATTTACTGTGAATCGAATCATGTGATTCGTTTACTGTGAATCTAGTCATGTGAATCATTTACTGTGAATCGAGTCACTGTGAATCATTTACTGTGAATCGAATAATGTGAATAATTTACTGTGAATCGAGTCATGTGATTCATTTACTGTGAATCGAGTCACTGTGAATCATTTACTGTGAATCGAGTCATGTGAATCGAGTCATGTGAATCATTAACTGTGAATCGAGTCACTGTGAATCATTTACTGTGAATCGAATCACTGTGAATCATTTACTGTGAATCGAATAACTGTGAATCATTTACTGTGAATCGAGTCATGTGAATCATTTACTGTGAATCGAGTCATGTGAATCATTAACTGTGAATCGAGTCATGTGAATCATTAACTGTGAATCGAGTCACTATGAATCATTTACTGTGAATCGAATAATGTGAATCATTTATTGTGAATCGAGTCACTGTGAATCATTTACTGTGAATCGAGACGCTGTGAGACGCTGAAAACAGCAGATCATGAGCTGCTCGTGTGCAAATGAACACAGTGCCGCGCTTCACTCTGAAACACACAGCCACTGAGATTTAATAACAGCTCCAAGCTGATTTCAGTTTTACTCTGATTAACCGTAATCTGTCATTCACCAGTCACAGTTAGAGAATGAAGACTTCAAGCAGCCTTTAGCACGAATATATGGACTGTGATGCTTTCCAGTCAACTTCTGACTCCAGCAGTTGTGAGTTTGATGTAATGTTCGTAATGTTTTCAGCTGTGACTGAGAGTTTCTCACCACGGTCACGGCGTCGTTCAGCAGAGACTCTCCGAACACCAGGATGTGCAGCAGCTCGTTGATGTGGATCTCCTCGAAGACGGCGAGAACAGCCACCGGATCCACGGCGGACACGATGGAGCCGAACAGCAGGCAGGACAGCAGGTCGACAGACGCCAGGCGGCCGGCCTCCAGACGACAGGCTCCGTACAGCACTGCTCCCATGAAGAAGACGTTCCACAGCGTCCCCAGCACCGCGAAGGTCAGGATGGTGCCGGCGTTCTCGGTGAAGGGCCGGATGGGCAGGAAGTAGCCTGCGTCCAGGATGATGGGCGGCAGCAGGCACAGGAAGAAGAGCTGTGAGTCGAGCACCGGCGGGTTCTTCCCCATCACACGGATCAGACCCCCCACCAGCAGCCCCACCACGATCAGCAGACAGCTCTCAGGAACCACACCCGACAGAACCGGGAGCAGGTGGAAGCCTGACCACAAACACACACCTCACTGACAAACTCACTCAAGCACAGGCTCGTTCCCGGTCAAATCAAACAGAGTTTGGAAATCAGACATATGAGGATCTCGAGTGGCTCCATGAGTAAATAGTTGAATTCTACCCATTTTCAATGGTCAAAAGCAAATGTGGTTGTGTGTTTATCTAATCATAATTTATGGACTGGACTGGCCTTAAAAATGAAGATACTAAAAGAAAAGTTTCTTAAGAAACAAAATCTAAAATCATATTAAGATATATTAACAACTTCTTGAGTTACAGCCATACAAACTTTGTGAAAAATACAACAAGAGCTTTTCCCCATTTTCACCATTCACTGTTGTCATATAAAGCAACACAGATTGCTGAAGTCTACAGGTTTTACTGACAGAGTCAGTCTCTGTGTGAAAATAACACGATGCGGTCATCTTTCTGAGGTCGACACAGGCAAATGTCTGACAGCAGATAAACTCTGACAGAGACGGGCCTGGTGTCCGGCTCCTCATCAGCTCAGCACTACCCACAATCCTGTGCGGCTCTGTTGACAGGACAAACACACAGTGGCACATGCAGGTGTGTGTAAAACAGACTGAAGCCTGCACACACACCACTGACTGCAGGTTTCTGCTCTAAATGAGATTTTGGGCAAATATTAATCATATGATTAACTTGTAACCCGTTTAAGCGCATGAGCTGCACACAGTGAAGGACAAACATCATCTCACGTTCCTTCACTAACGTCCAGAAGCATCCCATGATGCACCTCATGAGCTTCCAGAGCGAGCAGAGCTGTGATCGAGACCCAGAGGAAGCTCAAATACAAGAGGCTTCATCTGCGCCACATTTACATTTCCTTCATACATCATTCACATACTTTAATAAGAGCTTTCTTCACTTCACTAGTATTCTAACGTGTGTGTGTGTGTGTGTGTGTGTGTGTGAGTGTGTGTGT
>NW_015628314.1:31487-37188 GCF_001515625.1 Sinocyclocheilus rhinocerous
GAGAGTCCAGTGAGTGTGTGTGTGTGTGTGTGTGTGTGTGTAATCATCTCTATCTCGTCACACACACTCGTCTCCAGTGCAGCTGGATTCTCTGATAAACTCATGTCAGAGAAACAGAAACACAAGCAGCCTAAAGACGAGAACCGACACTATCACATCAAACACAAACATTAATAACACTCCTGATGAACTGCTATAACAGCAATCATGAGGCTGATATTAGGCGAATATGAATGCAGCTGCACTGTAATAATAGTGATGAGATTCTCACCCAGTTTCATGAGTGACGCGAGCAGAATCCACAGCGAGACCTCGAACGGCATCTGAACATAATCATAATTAATCGATAGGACTGGAAAAACTCTCTGATCATGAGGATCCGAGCGATTCTGATCACCAAACACCATTCCGCAGCAAAACCCGAGCAGCAGCAGCATCTTCATCCTCTTCTTCATCTTCACTGTCAGTCCTTCACTCTCACACACGAAAAAGCCGCAAAACTTAAACTCCAGCGAGACTCGTATCGCGATGTTTGAGCGTGACAGCACGAGATCGATCACGCACACACACACACACACACACACATACACACACACACTGTAGCGTGTCCTTCACTGTAAGCAAGTTTTTCCAGCATTCAGATATAAACCAGCCTCCCGTGATCAGACTCACTTCGTCCAATTCGAAACAATTCGTCCTTAATTTAAACTCATCGTTATCTTTGTAAATCCGTGTATCATTCGATCATTCGTTTTTTTATTTAATATTTTAAGCTGAATTTTCGTTTTTCGTTTTTCGTTTTTTGGAAAAAAACAAAAAAAAACGAAAAAGGAGCCGTTTTCTAATTTTTCTACTTTCAATATTAAATCAAAAAACGAATGATCGAATGATACACGGATTTTTGTACCTCAGCTTTTCCCTTTAATGTGTGACCTGTTTTTGTGCATTTACTACATAACTTCAAGCAACTCCCTGCAGATCTCTTCTTTTCTAACAGACCTGATAATGATAATGATATGAGAAGCCCCGCCCCCAGTGTTGCCAGATCCAGCACAAAAGCTCACTAAAACCCGCCCAAAACTTTAACCGTCAAAATAATGTGATAGATTTTTATTGCCATGTCAATCAAAGTTGATAAGGACCATTTGAACTCCTTTAAACAAAATAAAGATGACAAAATAATATAGTGTCTGACTTCACATTCAATACATTTCTAACATTTATAATGTGTTTAGAAACTATTCTCTGAATTGCCTTTAGACAGACTTTAAAGGAGAAGATGCTCAGCCATCGTGTTGACTGATAAATTTGCACATGGTTTGTCTTTAAGCATATTATAGACACACGGGGCGCCACTATGGTTCCTGGGCCCCCTGAACAGCATATTGACTCGGGCCCCAGTCCCTCGTCAGGCCCTTGGATTCGTCCTAACATTCCCTCGTTACAGAGCCCCTGCAGACACATGTACACCTGATTGTCACCACAGGGGGACTTTAAGATGCTGGGACACACAGAGCTTTACTGTTTGGATAAAACTTCATCAGGGATAACAGTTGTATAATTTGAAATTACAATTTAGTATTAATTAGAATATAATGTAAAACAGAATAATTTACATTGGTGGTCTCAGACTTTTGGACCCCGTTATATCTGTTCAGTGTATCTCTGAGGTGTGTTTTGTGTGTTTAATTAAAAAATAATCATAATTTCAGTGAATAAAGTGAATGTAGAAGTTAGCCTTTTTAGTTTTTTGAAACGCACATAATCAGTGTTTTCTGCAGCTGTGATGAGGGATCTGTGTCGCAGTTTCTCTCGTGTCACGATCACATCCACCTCATCTCCATCTGAATCAGAGGAAGATTTAGTGTAATCACAGCAGTCCTGCTTCTCAATGCAACGTCACTGGCATTAAAGATAAAGCTTTCTTTAGATAGAAAGTCTCATTACAGCAGCTCGAGAACCGAATCTGGAGAGTTGAACAGATCTGAATAATTACTCTACCGTCTTCTGTAGAGCTGCTTTACAGCGTACACTGTGTTGTTTCATATTTGATTAATTGTACAACATTAACGTGGTTGTTTATTACTGTGAAGCTGCTTTGAATCAGTCCGTACTGTATAAAGCGCTGTAGAAATAAATGTGACCTTAAATAAACACACAAGTGCGTTCTGGCTCTGCCTTCTTATTTTATTAATTATTTAAATGCTCGTTTGCACAATCCTCATGGATAACATTCAGCGTTTATATTTGGCTTTGCTTATCATTTCTGCCATGTTGGAAGGAGCTCATTGGTTCATGATGGTCCAGCAGTGACACTAGCATGCTAATGCTGAGTATGTGGTATTAAATGAACTCGGCTGTGTTCTCTCTATAGCGACTGACGCTGGTTTATGGATCTGAGAGTGTGTTCGGAGGCTCTGGGTGCTCCGCTCCTCATGAAGATGCTTGAACTCCTGCCAAACACAAAAGAATCAATGCAGAGACACTCAGAATGCACGCAGATGAACGCGGTCAGGCTTCAGACCTTCAGGACGCTGTAGTTTGAGGTTCTCTGCTTCTGAGTGAAGCGGATCTGGAACACAATCAAACGGATCAAACGCTGTCAGCGCTGTGGCTCGTGCGGGACATACGGGCGACGGGACGCTTTTACCTCTTCATACAGCTGCTCCTCCTGCTGCTGACGGCCCAGAATGCTTTGCTGCAGCGAGCGCACGCTCTCAGCCCTGGCTTCAGTCACCTGCAGGACGCACTTCAGCGCCGCTTCATCATTCAACAGCTCAGCCGAGACCTCGAGTACAACCTCACCCACCTGTGAACGACATTATTAATGCTGCCAGATCTGTTCACACACACACACACACACACACACATCAGTACACACACTGAACACACACACACACATCAGTACACACACACACAGCTGGATCACGTCTCTCTCCGTCAGAGCGGTGTTTGTGTTTGTCGCGGCTGTAGAAGGCGATCACAGTCGAGCAGCAGCGGGATCCTCATCAGAACACCTGTCGTAACACACTCATTATAGAGAGAATACACTCATCCAGCGGAGAGAGAACATGTGCACACAAACGCCAGAACTCAGAAATCCAGGAATACACTCAATTTAGCTTAAGCTGCAATCAGATATCACCACAAAAGAGAAATTATAATCTGCATGTCTGTTTGAGCACATTTAACACCAAATGATAATTATTAATTCCAAATTATTTTACTTTTAAAAGTAAAATTTTATTTTTTTCTGTGTGATTCTTGTTATATTCTAATTTCTCTGTAATGTTTTTTAAAGTCTCTTCTGCTCACCAAGGCTACATTTATTGATCAAAAATACAGTAAAAACAGTGAAATATTATTATAGTTTCAAACAGCTGTTTTCTCTGTGAATATGTGTTAAACTGTAATTTATTTCTGTGATGCGCAGCTGTATTTTCAGCATCATTACTCCAGTCTTCAGTGTCACATGATCTTCAGAAATCATAATAATATGCTGATTTGCTGCTCAAGAAACATTTCTGATTATTATCTATGTTGAAAACAGTTGTGCTGCACAATATTTTTGTGAAAACCGGGATAGATTTTATTTTTCAGGATTCACAGATGAATAGAAAGTTCAGAAGAACAGCATTTATTTGAAATAGAAATCTTTTGTAACATTATAAATGTCTTTACTGTCACTTTTGATCAATTTGATGCATCCTTGATGAATGAAGGAATTAATTTCTTCTTTTTTAAATCTTCTTGCTGATCATGTGGTTAATATGCTCACCCATCTGAGACACACAGTCTGTCACCACAGCGGCATAGCTCATCTCATCAGACGACTTCTCCTTCAGGACATGAAGCATTGAAGATTTCATTCTTATTCATTAGATACTACTACCAAATAAATAGATATTGGTACTTATTAATACTAGTACAACATTCCAATAGTGACTAGTAGCTATTTCTTATATACTAGTAGTTATTCATTAGGTACTAGCACTTCTTTTTTAGATACTAGTACCTATTATTAGATACTAGTGGTTAATCATTATATACTAGTACTTATTCATCAGATACTCTTACCTTCTTACCTAGTATGTAATTTATTAATTACATACTGGTACTTATTCATTAGATACTAGTACTTATTCAAATGTTACTAGCATGATTTTTTTATTTTACTAATAACATTTTTTTTATTGAACTTTACAGTGGCCATTCTGACTATTCACATCATAAGACGAGTAAAAAAAGCAGTTGTAACTAGTAAGATAAGATTTGTTACTAGTAACAATTACAAATGGTACTAGTGTCTAAAAATAAGTAGGCCTACTAGCACCCAATGAACAACTACTAATACCTATGAAATAAGTACTAGTATTTCCCCCGCTTTCATGTAAAGCGCTTTGAGTACCCAGAAAAGCGCTACATAAATGTAACTAATTAGTATCTAATGAAAATCAATAGTATTTAATAAATAAATACTAGTATGTAATGAATACTTACTAGTAAAATTTAAAAAAGATACTAGTCATTATTGGAATACATACTACTCAGAACTGAATAGTTGATATATGAATGACAGATCCCATAGAAGACAAGGGTATAGATTTGAAATGTGTAACTAGTAACAGTAGAATAGTCACTAGTCACTACTGAAATAAGTACTAATAGTATATAATAAACTAGCATCTAATAAATAAATAAAAGTTACCTGTAAATAAAATAATCATTAGTATCTAATGAATAAGTACAAGCATCTAAAAAGTTACTAGTATGCCTAGCTAAAAAAAAAAAAGCATTAGTAGCTAACTTAAATAATAGGAACTAGTAACTAATAAATAAGTACTAGTACTTAATGGGAAAGATACTAGTAGTTAAAGAAGACATACTGGTAGCATGGAAATAGAAGGTGTTAGCATTAAATGTTAATAGGGCTTGCCATACACACGGAGTCTTACTGAGAGCGGATCCTGCAGCAGCTGAAGCACTCGAGAGAGATCGGTGACCCTCACAGCCTGGAAAACAGCGGCGAGTCAGAGACAGACACGGAGACACACCTCAGACTGCAGCCTCCTCTCGCTCAGGACGAAGCCGCTGGACAGCATGTCTGATCATCTCACGCTCACGAAGCTTCAGGAGCGCATCATAACAACAGCAGCGGTCGCCATGGTAACGCGCGCAGCTTCCGGAGCGCTGCTCGAGACAAACTTCCGCTTCAGAGGCAAAGCCTTCAAGTGCTGAACTGCTCCTGTCCTTTTCTTAATTTACGCGAGAAAATGATCAAACCGCGCCGACTATTTTAAAAAACGCGAGTTCTTACATGTCCTGCATCAATATGATAATAACACACAACAGCGAAGAAGTCCAGACGGGGGGACTTTTATTTTGGTTTGTGGTGTAAAGCGCAAGAGCGGAAGTGAGGTCGTTAGTTTCCTGCAGATGAGGCAGAATAAACGATGCTGGATTTAATGTGTTTCGTTCAAGAACAAAGGAGGAAACTATTCGTCTAGTTAAAGAATAAAGAGTCAAATATTCAGTGGTTGAACAGAAACGCCATTATCAATGTTAGCGGACTCAGGTGAGACTCATTTCACCACATTCATGCCTTGCGTCATGAGAATGAGAGACAGACTGTGTGTGTGTGTGTGAGCGAGACAGACTGTGTGTGTGTGAGAGAGAGAGAGAGAGAGAGTGTGTGTGTGTG
>NW_015628314.1:37198-43051 GCF_001515625.1 Sinocyclocheilus rhinocerous
TGTGTTCACTGCTGTGTGTGTGCACTTTGGATGGGATAAATGCAGAGCACTAATTCCGAGTATGGGTCACCATACTTGGCCACATGTCACATGTCACGTCACAGAGCAACACTTCCTCACCAGCTGCCCTAACTATGAAGAAATTAGAAAGACATTTTATCCAAAATATGAAATACTTTACCCTGACTTCAAAATGTTAGACAAGAAAACACAACTTCAATATTTATTAGGTGAAAAACAAGATTGTATCTTACTAGCAGCAAGATACATTGATGCCTGTCACAAAAAGAGGGAGGAGTCAACAAATATATTGAATTGAATTGAATTGAGAGAGTTTGTGTTTGTGTGAGTGAGAGAGAGAGAGAGTGTGTGTGTGTGTGTATTTGTGTATTTGTGTATCATGTGTTTATATATTGATGGTGTGTGTGTTCAGTGGGCAGCGGGCGATGTCGGGGAAGGAAGCGGTCAGCAGCAGCAGTGGGTGGGCTGGACACTGGTGGGCGGGGCCGCAGCAGCACACCTGCAGCACAGGTGAGAGAGAAAGCTGAAGAGCGGCGCATCATCCACTGGACTCCTATAAGCACACGTGTGTGTGTGTGTGTGTGACTGTGTGTTTGTGTTTCAGACGAGAAGGAAAGTGCCAGAGCCTGGAGAAGATGACGATCAATCGGAGAAGAAGTTCAGGAAGTGTGAGAAATCCGGATGTCCTGCGACGTACCCTATGTGTTTCGCCAGCGCATCTGAGAGGTGTGTGAGAGAGAGTGTGTGTGTGTGTGTGTGTGTGTGGTGTGACAGAGTGTGTGTCAGTGTGTGTGTGTGAGTGAGTGTTTCTGTGTGAGAGTGTGTGTGTGTGAGTGTTTCTCTCTCTCATGTCATTTAAATCCATTGCTGTGTTGAGTATGGGAGGTGAGTGTGTTTAACTGATAGTAATGATCACTCAAACGTCTTCCTCAGGTGTGCTAGAAACGGCTACACGTCGCGCTGGTATCACCTGTCGTGCGGCGAGCACTTCTGTAACGAGTGTTTTGACCATTACTACAGGAGGTGAGTGCTGATGGCTAACGAGGCTAATGCCTGCTGCGTGACATGCTAACTAGGGGTGTGCACAAATAGTCGAATATTCGATATGTAATTATTATTTGGAAAGTAAAAACACAATTCGAATTTTACTATGTGTTGCTTTGCTGGCCGTAAATGCAGGGAATCATGATAAATGCTGAGATAAATCTGCACTGGGTGGCGCTCTGGAGCGTGTTTACAAGTTGATTGTATTTGATCACAGAATGTCGTCGTCTGCCTCGTTTGGAATTAGTTTGATCAAAATTATCTTATTAAATGTTCTTACAAAATGGAATTACTTTTGATCAAATGAATCCGTGAACATATGCTTCCTTTAAGTTTCCTGGAGAGAGTGCTTTAAGAACAGAAAACACACAGCGCTGTAAGAAACTCCGTCTGTGTCGACGCACGTTCTTATTGTTATTAGACTGAGGAGCCAACTTTCATGTGGATATTATTGTTTTTCTCAACATTAACATGCTATGGAACGTTATAAACACGATAAACTGGCCGACTCGAGTGTATGTTCTGTACTGTAACTTGCACGGTCTGCTTTATTTTTTCTGTTTGCTCTGCTTGAGATTGAATGCTTTTGTTCTTTATATATATATATTTATATTTTGTTTACACACGTTTTCAACTGAAAGAAAACCTTGAGATATAATGTGAAGTTGCTGTAGTACAGTGTTGTGTATGATGCCTAATCATAAGCTTGTTCAGAAATGGTGACAAAAACTTGATTATTAAAAAAAACCCGTCTCAAACCTCATTTAAATAAACATTAATTTTTTTATGAGCCCAAATATTGGAATACAGTATTTTTGAAAAATGTCCATCCCTAATGCCAGGCGTGCGTCTGTGCTCCTGCAGTCATAAAGACGGCTACGAGACCTTCTCCTCGTGGAAGCAGGTTTGGACCAGCAATGGGAAGAGCGAGCCCAGCCTCAAAGCCTTCATGGCCGACCAGGAGCTGCCCTACTGGGTGAGAAACACTTCAGCCTTCAGCTGAACATCAGAGCAGTCCAAACTCAACCGTGTTCATGCAGTGGGATTAAACTAATGGTTTGATGCTTGTTAGAGTATTGTGTTATTAGCTTAGTCACTGGGGTTTCAGTTGCTAACTACACTAGTTCATGTTAATTTCAACATATACCAACACATATCTGTTAATATTAGTATGTTGCAGGTCAATTTGACCCATAACACAAAATGAGTTGTCAGAAATACTGGTTAACCTAAGATATATTTTTTTTACATTTTGTGACGATTTCTCATTTAGGGTTATGAACAAAGTTTTTTTTTTTTTTTTTTTTTTGTATAAAATAATTTTTTTTTTTTTTTTTTTTTTTAAGCTGTACGGACCCAAAATAATAATAATAATAATTTAAAAATGTATGTATTTTATTATGTCAGGTTCTTAAATGTCCTCTGAGGGTATTTACATTTATGCATTTTGCAGACGCTTTTATCCAAAGAAAGGTGCAAAGTGTTGAAGGTGTAAGTGATCAGTTCAAGCGTGGTGATTTCACTGTAAATCAAACTCTGGACCTTGACGTTGCAAGCAGCATGCTTATCAAAAGCACAAAAAAATAAAATTAATTAAAACAACTTTTTTTTTTTTAAATGTACCTTTAAAATAAAATAAAAAAATAGTTGCATTTTTTTTATAATATTCACAATTAAAAAAAAAAAAAAACTATTTCAAAATAGCTGTTAAAAAAAAGTATGTACTCGTGTTTATTTTTTTGGAATGTGTGCGAGGTATTAATGTTAAAGGTTTTTACCTGTCTTGTGATTTTTGGTGAATTGTATTGAATCCAGTTAGGGACAATTTAAACAAACAAATCATAACATAAAAATCAATCCCAGAATTTGAATATAATACAAGTGTTAATGCACTGTGAACTAACATGAACGAACGATGAAGTCTGTATTTTTGTTGAACTAACATGAACTCATTCTGATAAGTGCTGTAAAGATGTATTATTAGTTCATGTTAGCTGATGCATTAACTAGTGTTGATGAAGGGCACATTATTGTGTAGAGTTAAGTGGAGTTTCGCGCAGGCGTAGAGTCTCTTATCTCTCCAGGATGACTGAAGACGTGTGGCTGGTCATCGTGTGTTTCTCAGGTTCACTGCACTAAAGCAGACTGTGGTAAATGGCGTCAGCTGAGTAAAGACACGCATCTGTCGGCCGCGCTGGCCTCCTCGTACCGCTGCGGGATGAAGTTCAACAGCAGCAAAGTAAGCAGCGCTTCATGGCCCGTCTGATGCTGGCGCGTGTGCGCTCTCTCACATCTGTGTGCTTGTGCTCCGCAGGCGGAAGGAAGTGATGCGTGCTCTCAGCCGGAGGACCTGGTAAAACCCTGAGCGCACATTAAAACACCAGATCATGTCCTGAAATGTGTTCGTGACAGATGGTGCACAAAACTACATCTACCTAATAATGCTCGACATGACTCCATTCATATGAATTAGTGTTGTGAAAATAGTTTAATTGGATGCACATTTTCCACATCAACAGCTAAAGCAGCTTAAACTTGTTGGTATCATAGTTGTGCATGATTATATGGTTAGTTGCATGTCATTATTATTTCCTGCTGTCCGTCACGCATCAGAACCAGTTGAGATGCTCAGCTTCATGTGTTCACCCACATGTGTGAAAAAGCATGCATCCTAGCCAGATGTGAAGCAGTCATGCTGTAACCTGATTGGCTGGATGAGCTGCAGCAGGAGGATCTGATTGGTGGTTTGGTGTGTGTGTTGCGTGATCAGCGAGTGGCCGGTGTGACAGACAGCTGGTGGCTCTCTATGCTCATCCTGCCGCCGCTGTTTAAGGACAGTCCCGCCACTCCGTTCCTCTCCTGCTATTACCCCGACTGCGTGGGCATGAGCCCGTCTGCCTCGCCTAGCAACCATCCCCCCGGCAACCAGCGGCCCGAGCAACGGCGAGCTGCTCAGCCTCACAGTGAGTGCAGAACCGTCGGTCATTCACAAACAGTGCTTTCATCATCCACTCACATGATCAGATTATTGACAGAGGTGGATTTAATACAGACACTGCAGGCAAACCAGGGTTTCTTCACGCAGTGGTCAATTTTGGAAAGAAAACATCCGAAATACACATTTAAGTGTTTGTTTTATTGCACTTTATCTATTTGTGTGAAGATTTCAATCTCAATCCGTATCTTTAAAGAGTTTTGTCTCTTACAAACAGCAAACGTTACAGTTTTTTCCTCTCTATGTTCTCAAGGTTTGTTCATATTTCATTCACACTGATTTATGCAACATTTTACTGATGAAAATCTGTTGACAGTATTTTCTGATTTATGATAAAAAGAGAAATCCCAAATCCCCTCTGGAAAAACCTTTAACTCTAATATGACTATAAAATCAAACAAGAACCGATGTTTAGATTTCTGTTCTGGAAATTCATGCAAATTAGTGCATATTTAATTAGATTTAATGCTTAATTGGCATATTTAAACAAAGCACTTATAATACAAAACAATTGTCTTAAAGGGTTAGTTCACCCAAAAATGAAAATTAGCCCATAAATTACTCGCCCTCAAGGCATCCTAGGTGTATATGACTTTCTTCTTTCAGACGAATCCAGTCGGAGTTATATAAAAAATGGTCTTTGATCTTTCAAGCTGTTTAATGGCACCTGTGATTAACCACTGATGAAGTATGCTGATATATATTAGTTCATGTTTACTGTGGTGTCTTCTTGTAATTGGGGTTTATTCAGCAGATATTGGCTTGTAAGTGTGAACAGTGAACGTCACCGTGTGTGTGTGTGTGTGTGTGTGTGTGTGTGTGTGTGTGTGCTGATAGAGGAAGTGGCAAAGGCGGGATCTGAATTTATGCCATTGCAATTTAAGTGTTAAAATTAAAGCTGATGCACGCTTTCCAGTGCTTCACCTGAATGGATAAAGACCAATATAATTTTAGTTTTGTAAGCCTGCATTTTTACTTTTTGTTTCAGTGACCTAGAAACAAAAAAAAAATAGAGAGACAGTTCTTTACTGATTATGGTTATATAAAAAATGTGCATATGGGATGCATTGCACATTTTTGCTTGAACCCCTGTTAGGGAAAAAAAAAAATTCTGTATTGCATGTGACCAGCATATAATGTATACTGGAGCAGCCTTCTAAACAAGCTTAAAGGGAAAGTTCACCCAAAAACGAAATTCTTGACATTATTTATTATCTCTCAAACCTGATTTTCTTCTGTGAAACATAAAAGATATGAGAAAAGTTGACATGAGACATGAGATTTGAGAAGAGAAATTTCAGTGGTTCACTGTCTTCTCAGCAGCGACCACCTTAGACAAGCTCTATGATAAACAGTCTTATTGGCCACCATCAGTGCTTATTCATGCTGTTGTTTACATCTCACAATTTCAATTCAGTGATTCATAATTTTCTACCTCACAAATGCAGACTCATGACCTACTTTCACCTGTCAAACACTTAAACAATTAAAGAACTGTGTCTGCATTACAGTATTTCCACTGAAATACATTAATGTCATATTTATTTTTTTGCTTGAAAGCCATCTTTGATTGCATTTTGGACATGGTAGCTGCTTATAAAAACTTAAGGTCCCGTGCTTCACTTGACTGCCTCTCCTCCCTTATGTTGGTACTTTACTGCTCACTCTTGATTAGCTCCTAATACATGTGCTTTTCATAAGACACTATGACTTTGGCCTCATTTCTCTCTAAATCATCTGCTCTTGTTCCATCTCTCTCCTCATCTCTGGCCGCCCCACTTCCTGCAAGCACA
>NW_015628314.1:43461-47794 GCF_001515625.1 Sinocyclocheilus rhinocerous
ATGGGTGCTTTTTATTTCACTTCTTTTGGACTGATGCATGCAACACCCGCTGAGTGCCATTAAACAGCTTGAAAGATCAAAGACGATTTTTAATATAACTCCGACTGGATTCGTCTGAAAGAAGAAAGTCATATACACCTAGGATGCCTTGAGGGTGAGTAATTTATGGGCTAATTTTCATTTTTGGGTGAACTAACCCTTTAATGTACTGTGATTAACCACTGATGAAGTATGCTGATATATATTAGTTCATGTTTACTGTGGTGTCTTCTTGTAATTGGGGTTTATTCAGCAGATATTGGCTTGTAAGTGTGAACAGTGAACGTCACCGTGTGTGTGTGTGTGTGTGTGTGTGTGTGTGTGTGTGTGTGTAGTTCCCGGACTCTCGCCCTACTTCCAGCCCTTCTATCAGCCGAACGAGTGTGGGAAAGCCCTGTGTGTCAGACCTGACATGATGGAGCTGGATGAGCTGTACGAGTTCCCCGAGTTCTCCAGAGATCCCACCATGTACCTGGCGCTGAGGAACCTGGTGCTGGCGGCCTGGAGCCGAGACTGCAAGGTGCCCGATGTTTGCTCCTCCGTTTCCGTGCTGTAGCAGGACGCTCGGGAGGCTTTAACTTTCTCCTCATTATCATGTTTTAAGCTCTGAAGCGTCAGGAGATCTGGGGTCTGAGCAGGTCTGGGCTCGTTTGAGTCTGTCAGGGCAGATGAACCCCAGAGAATCGCTCACTCACTAGCTGTGTGTCTCTGACAGCGCTTTCTGAAGAGCGGCTGTGTTGTGTTGATGTTCTGTGGTGTTTCTGTGCAGGAGGTTCTGACGCTGCAGAAGTGCGCTCCTCACGTGATCGTGCGTGGGCTGGTGCGCGTCCGCTGCGTGCAGGAGCTGGACCGGGTTCTGTACTTCATGAACCGGAAGGGTCTGATCAACACCGGAGCGCTGCAGATCAAGTGGCCGCTGCTGCCCGAGTCACAGCACAACGTGAGGCAAACACCGGCATTCTGACGGATAGGGATGAGTGAGAATGTGGAGAATTTAAGGGGAAATGCCTTGATTGTCATCAAAATAATATAAGAATGTAAAAAAAGCTTCACTCGTCACACAGAGCATGTTGTTGTTGCGCAGAAGTGTGTTGAACTTTCATATAAAGCCGTGTCATGAGTGAAACAAACGCTGGAGAGCATCATCTCCTGCATTTTACCCAGAAGCACACTGGATGATCAGCACAGCTGTGTGAGCGCTGCTCTGCAGTGATGATGAGTCTCTGTGTGTGTGTGCAGAAGGTGCTGGTCATCGGTGCAGGTGCCGCGGGGCTCGCTGCTGCTCGACAGCTCCAGAACTTCGGCATGCAGGTACAACACACACAAATCACTGTGTTTCTGGATTAAAGCTGATTAAGCCCTATTGCACATGGACAGGCTTTACTGAGACACATAATCATGTTTACAGTTGATGAAGAACTCACTTCATGAAGAACTCAATTTTTATATAGTTATTTACACTGCCGTTCAAAAGTTTGGGATCAGTAAGATTTTTAATGTTTTTTAAAGACGTTTCTTCTGCTCATCAAAGCTGCATTTATTTGATCAAAAATACAGAAAAAAACTAATATTCTGAAATATTATTACAATTTAAAACAACAGCTTTCTATTTTAATGTACTGTACTTAAAACGAATTTATTTCTGTGATGCGCAGCTGTATTTTCAGCATCATTACTCCAGTCTTCAGTGTCACATGATCTTCTGAAATCATTCTAATATGCTGATTTATTGTCAGTGCTGCTTCATGTTTTTTTGGAACTTGTGATACTTTTTTTCAGGATTCTTTGATGAATAAAAAGTTAAAAAGAACAGCATTTACTCCAAAGTCATAATATATTGTGAGAATAAAGTCAAAATTATGAGAATAAAGTTGTAGCAATACGAGATTAATTCATGATCTATATAAAGTCATAAGATGTTAGTAAAAATTTAAGTTAATTAATGTAAAAATTCCACCTACTCCGCAAAAACCATCTGCGTCCATCCTTTCATTCTTCACGTTTGTAACATTAATAACAGTAAGAATAATGATCTAAAGGTTGAAGTAGCTCAAACTGGGTTAACTGATTGATTTATGACAATAATAAAACTTTTTGGCAGAGTTATATCATTGTTATATTTCTAACTTTTAAATTCATCCCAGCTCCCTTCCATCTGTCCTTGAAAAGAGATTTTGACTTTATTATAAAACGTTGTCGTAGTTCTGGACTGGTTGGTATCATCTCTGTACAAATAATTTGTTTTTGCAAATAAAAATAATTGATATAGATTGGCCGGTCAGTCAGAATGAAGAGCCGAACAGTCTGTTTTGTAAGGTGTGTTTTGTTCTTTATGGTCTGTTTTCTGATTGGTGGACAGGTGGTGGTTCTGGAGGCCAGGGAGCGAATCGGAGGACGAGTTTGGGACGATGCATCACTGGGCGTGACGGTGGGGTGCGGAGCTCAGATCGTGAATGGCTGCGTGAACAACCCCATCGCCCTGATGTGTGAGCAGGTAACATCACACACGCATACGCGCATGCACTCACACTCTCGCACACTCACTCACACACACACACACACAAACTCACACTCTTGCACACGCACTCACACGCGCACACACATACACACACGTGCACTCACACTCTCGCTCGCACACTCACACTCGCACACACACTCACACACAAACTCATATTCTTGCACACGCACTCACGCGCACACACACACGCACATGCACTCACACTCTCGCACACACTCACACACAAACTCATATTCTTGCACACGCACTCACGTGCACACACATACACACACGTGCACTCACACTCTCGCACTCACACTCTCGCACACACTCACACACAAACTCATATTCTTGCACACGCACTCACGCGCACAAACACGCACTCGCACACACACACACACACACTCACACACACAAACACACACACAAACTCACACTCTCGCACATGTACTCACACACACCCACACACAAACTCACTCTCCCTCACACACACACTCTCACATACACACACACACAAATTCACACACTCACGCACGCGCACACACTCACATGCACGCTCACGCACGCACACAAATACTCGCGCACACACTCACAGTCGCTGTGGTTTGGTCTGGTGTTGTGACGTGTCTGCTGTTGTTGTTGTGTTGAGTTGGGACTGCAGATGCACACTCTGGGTGTCCGCTGCGAGCTCATTCAGGAAGGCGGACGCGTCACCGATACAGCTCTGGACAAACGCATGGACTTCCACTTTAACGCCGTGCTGGACGCCGTATCCGATTGGAGGAAAGACAAGTCACAGTCCCAGGATGCACCACTGGGCGGTGAGACGCACGGCATGTGATCTGTACTGTCATTTATGATCCACACACATGACATCATTCGTTCATTGATCAGCCGTTATAGTTTCGGTTAGTTTATCCTTTATTGACTGCTTTAGGAGAAATCAAGAGAGCAGGTCAACAAATCTCTATACAGTACAAGTACAACTCTCTATCCATTAGGCCACGACTGTATTAATGATACACATCCATTTCTTTCACAACTCTTTGTTCACTCAAAGCGTAACTGACAGTTTTCGAGGATACTCGAAAGGGCAGCTATTTGGACATCATTTTGAATACATTTGTCCGTTCAAGCTCAAGAAGACGCGAATGTGAAGTCAGTTCAGTTGTTTGCGCGCTGTCAGAGATGTGTTTCTCTGCGTGTGTGCTGTGTGCACTGTAAACTGCACACAAGTCCTGAATGGAGGTATTTCTCGTCATCTTTCACTTGAATGGTTTAAAATCGCTTGAATGTTTAAATTGGCAAGACCTGAAAACAATGAAAAATGATAATGTTACGTGAGGATGCAGCAGTGACGGATCAGTCATCTGTCCCGAGCATCATTCACACTGGGCCATCGGACAGTCCTTAGTGTCGAGTCCTGTCAGAGTAAAACTGATGGGAGTTTGTTTGTTCATGTTGTGTCGGATGTTCAGAGAAGATCCAGGAAGTGTACAAGACGTTCCTGCAGGAGTCTGGAATTCAGTTCACCGACCTGGAGGAGAAAGTTCTGCACTTCCATCTGAGTAACCTGGAATACGCCTGCGGAAGCACACTGGACCAGGTGAGTGTGTGTGTGATTGTGTGTGTGTGTGTGTGTGTGATTGTGTGTGAGTGTGTGTGAGAGTGTGTGTGAGAGTGTGTGTGATTGTGTGTGAGTGAGTGTGAGAGTGTGTGAGAGTGTGTGTGAGAGTGTGTGTGATTGTGTGTGAGTGAGTGTGAGAGTGTGTGAGAGTGTGTGTGAGAGTGTGTGTG
>NW_015628314.1:50472-53433 GCF_001515625.1 Sinocyclocheilus rhinocerous
GTGTGTGTGTGTGTGTGTGAGAGTGTGTGTGTGATTGTGTATGAGTGTGTGTGTGAGTGTTTGTGAGTGTTTGTGTGTGTGTGTGAGAGTGTGTGTGTGTGTGTGTGAGAGTGGGATGTTCATATGTGTGTGTGTGTGTGCAGGTGTCGGCGTGCTCGTGGGATCATAACGAGTGTTTCGCTCAGTTCTCTGGAGATCACACGCTGCTCGCTGACGGATACTCGTCTGTCCTGCACAAACTCGCTCAGGGACTCGACATCCGGCTCAATACCGCGGTACTTCACCTCACACTCACTCACACACACCTGCTGCTTTTCACCGGCGTTACGCTTTGATCCGCTCACACTCAGCTGTGTGTTTGCAGGTGCAGCATGTGGACTATTCTGGAGAGGGAGTGACGGTGACGTCCCGCTGCGGCTCTCGCTGGAACGCACAGAAGGTTCGTCACACACTCACACTCACACACACACACACTCACACACACACACTCACACTGTTCCTACACCTCATCCGCTCCCGTGAGCACGTCGCTCTGACGGCTGCTGTGTGTCACAGGTTCTGGTGACGGTGCCGCTGGCTCTGCTGCAGAAGAGCATCATTGGTTTCAGTCCTCCTCTGCCTGACAGGAAGCTCAAAGCCATCCACAGTCTGGGAGCCGGAGTCATTGAGAAGGTGAGCGAGTGTTCGTGTCAGTGTTTGTTAATGTCTCTCGCCCGCTGAAGCGCTCACCGCTCGACGCTGTGTTTCAGGTGGCGCTCCAGTTCCCCACACGCTTCTGGGACAGTAAAATCCAGGGAGCGGATTATTTCGGCCACATCCCGCCCTGTCCGGAGAAGAGAGGCCTGTTTAGTGTGTTCTACGACATGTGTCCGCAGGTGCGCCGCTCGTTTCTGCACACGTGTGTGCTACAAAACAGAGCTTTGTTGTTTGCTTTTGGTTGGTGAAATAAGAGTAACCCTCAGAAACATGCTGATCAAATTCAGTATTAAATGTGATGTTTTACTAATGTTTCTTGCACAACACGCTTCCACAGTTGCGGTCATAAATTTACATACACCTTGAAGAATTCTAAAAGTTTAAGCTCTTAAAGGGACAGTTCACCCTAAAATTGACAATGCTCACCCTCATGTTTGTTCCAAATCTTTATGGGTTTCTTTCTTCTGCTGAACACAAAAAGAGAGATTTTGAAGAATGATGGGGAAAAACAGCTGCCGGCAGCAATCGACTTCAATAGTATGGAAACAAATACTACCAGCAACTGTTTGGTTACTTACATTTTTCAAAAGAAGAAGGAAACTCATGCAGGTTTGGAAATGATGATAAAATGTACGTGATTTGTGTATTCTGTGGGTGGTAAGTGCTTGATGTAGTGATATCTGCGGCAGACCGGAGGGTTATTGAGGTGTGTGTGTGTGTGTGTGTGTGTGTGCAGGGTGACGAGTGTGTGCTGATGACGGTGGTCACCGGCGAGGCTCTGTCTCTGCTCAGAGATCTTCAGGACTCTCAGGTGGTGGATCTGTGCATGAGTGTCCTCAGAGAGCTCTTCCAGGAGCAGGTGACTCATTTATTAGGATCCTGACAGTAGCTGAGTTTGTGGTCTTGCTGCCGTGAGGACCGTCACAGACTCTGTGGTTCTGCTGCAGGAGGTTCCGGATCCGCTGCGGTTCCTGGTGACCCGCTGGAGCAGAGACCCGTGGGCTCAGATGTCCTACAGCTTCGTGAAGACGGGTGGCAGCGGCGAGGCCTATGACATCATCGCCGAAGACGTGCAGGGCAAGCTGTTCTTCGCCGGCGAGGTGAGGCTTTCTGAGTTTGATTCTGACGCGCATCATCTCTCTGTATGATACGAGGTCGACTGCAAGTCCATTCATGAACATTTATTTGAATATATTCATATTTGAGCAAAGCCTCACTGATTTATATCATTGTGGCAGATGAGAAAATCATTTGTGACAAAATGAGACCGTTGATGAACTTTGCAGCATTGACACGGTTATTGAACTGAACTGAATCTGATCTGAATAATGACTGCTGTCTTCTGTTGAGAAGCTGAATTTAAAGTTGTTTTATAATGAATAAATTTCACAAGCTTTGAAGCAGTCTGTATCGTGTAAAGCGCTGTTTGGACACACGGATTGATATTCACTCTCTGACAGTAGATGCGGTCTCCTTCTTTCTCATATGTCTGTAATGTCTGTCCAGTGTCAAATTCCTCATAAAAACCTCTATAAAAACCGCACACTCACCGCTCTCTTGTAACTCAGGAGGCCACAATTCTCAATGTAATATTGAACCGTTCAGTTCGACATCCACGCTTCAATATGCGCTTGTGCTTCACGTTTTCGGTTTTGTTTAAATGGTTGTTTTATTTCTCTCTGAAGTGGTTCTGTTTGTGTGTCTATGAATTTACACACTGAGATCTGTCATCTGCTCTCTCATCACACACACACACACACACACATACACTCAATCACACACACACACACACACACTTACTTAGCTATCTAAATGGGGACATTACATAGACTTCTATAGTTTTTATATACAGATAGTTATACACTTTTTAACCTAAACCCACCCCTACCCCTCACAGAAAACTTTCTGCATTTTTACAATTTCAAAAATACTTTGTTTACTTTATTTTTATACCAGTTTTACATATGAGGACGTCCCCAAAGGGAGGTTTTTGGCGATTTTGTCAGGTTTTGCTCACTTTTGGGTACAAATTTGTACCCAAAATATGGTTAAGTACACCATATGTAAGTGTCTTTGGTGTATCTGGGACTGCCCTAGATTGGTTTAGGTCATATTTAACGGGTCGCAGTCAATTTGTTTTTATGGATGGTTTCTGATCTGATGTGGATCCTGTTTGTACTGGTGTCCCACAGGGCTCAGTCCTTGGTCCCCTGCTTTTTAGCATTTATATTTATCATCTTGGTCAGCTATTAAGTTCCCTTAACC
>NW_015628314.1:56066-61838 GCF_001515625.1 Sinocyclocheilus rhinocerous
CAGTAGGAAATTTACAAAATATCTTTATGGAACATGATCTTTACTTAATGTCCTAATCATTTTTGGCATAAAACAAAAAAATAATTTTGACCCATACACAATGTATTTTTGGCTATTGCTACAAATATACCCCAGTGACTTAAGACCACTGGTCCAGGGTCACACACACACACACACACATATATATATATATATATATATATATAATTAAATATGAATTAAAATTAAATTAAAATCAAAATTTCAATATTTCTAAATAAATAAAGCAGAGAGAGATTAATTAAATATGAATTAAATAAATTAAACTCAAAATGTTCATATTTCATTCTTTATTATTTTTTTGTCTATATATATGTATAGGTCATACACTTGATTTAGTTATGGCAAATGATGCTTTGGTGTCAAATCTCTCTACTGTAGATGTTGGTCTCTCAGATGATTCAGCCATCCTTTTTAATTTGTAGGTACCATATTCTATAAGGCCTGTTGCACATACTGTCTCTTTCCGTAAATGGCGATCAATTGACTTTGCGGCTTTTGCAAATTCAATCAATGCATGCCTGGATGATTTGTCTTCTGTCCCTTCTGAGCATAAAATTATTTTACTTAATAATGCTGTTGCTGCCAATTTGGACATGTTTGCACCAATTAAAACACGCAATGCCTCTTTCGTACATACAGCTCCCTGGTATAATGACAATTTGCGTTCAAAGAAGGTGGAATGTTGCAAACTGGAGCGTAAATGGCGTGGTTCTGGCTTGTCAGTTTTTCATCAAGCTTGGAAAACCTGTTTGGGCCAATATAAAGCAGAAATTGACACTGCAAGGTCTTCATATTTTTCTCAGATTATTGACAATAATCATAATAACCCTAGGCAGCTTTTTCACATTATTAACAGTCTATTGAAAGTAGATGGTGCGAATACTCTAACTGCGTCAGTTCAGACCTGCAATGATTTTCTTAAATTCTTCAGTTTAAAAATTGATAACATTTGCAAAGATATTCTTAGTTCTTCTCATGTTTCTACAGTTAATCTACCAAGTTTTTCCGGTACACCCTTCTCTAATTTTTCCTTAGTCACCTCTGAGTCTCTTTGTGCACAGGTAGCTCGTATGAAAGCTTCCACTTGCATACTTGATCCCCTGCCCTCTAGTTTATTTAAATCCTGTTTTGGTTATTTGTGCCCTGTTGTTCTTACAATAATAAATGACTCCTTGGCCACTGGTGTTGTGCCAACAGCACTTAAAACTGCTGCTGTCACTCCCATATTAAAAAAGCAAAACAGATTCGAACAATCTCAGTAACTTTCGTCCAATTTCTCATCTTCCATTTATTGCTAAAATTTTAGAGGGTGTTGTTTCGTCTCAATTACACAACCATTTAACGGTCAATAATCAGTTTGAGCCCCTTCAGTCTGGGTTTAGGAAACTGCACAGTACTGAAACAGCCTTGGTTAAATTTGTTAATGACTTACTGTTAGCTTCTGATTCTGGCGCTCTCTCGATTCTCATCTTACTCAATCTTAGTTCAGCCTTCGACACTGTTGACCACATGCTTTTACTAAATCGACTGGAAACTGTCTTTGGTGTATCTGGAACTGCACTAGATTGGTTTAGGTCATATTTTACGGGTCGCAGTCAATTTGTCTTTATGGATGGTTTCAGATCTGATGTGGATCCTGTTTGTACTGGTGTCCCACAGGGCTCAGTCCTTGGTCCCCTGCTTTTTAGCATTTATATTTATCCTCTTGGTCAGCTATTAAGATCCCTTAACCTCAGCTACCACTTCTATGCTGATGATACTCAGATTTATTTACATTCTCAACCTGGTCAATTTGTGGATGTCCCTCATCTTTCCAACTGTATTTCTGAGATTAAGTTGTGGATGTCTAAAAATGTTCTGTCTGAATAGCTCTAAAACTGAAGTTAGGCTTCTTGGCTCTCCCCACCAACTGAGAAATGCTGCTGCTATAGATCTATCAGTTGATGGTGTTGCCCTAGAGCTACACAGTAAACCTATGTTGATCTTTTCTGTTGCTGAAAAATTGATTAATTCTTTTGTTTTCTCACATATTGATTATTGCAATGCTCTCCTTGTTGGAGTGTCCAAATCCTCTCTTAACAAATTGCAATACTTGCAGAATTCAGCAGCTATAATTTTAACTGGGGTTAGGGCTGGCGACCATATAACTCCTGTTTTGAAGACGTTACACTGGCTCCCAGTTAAATACCGCATACTGCTTACATACAAGGCTCTGCATGGTCTCGCTCCACAGCATCTGGCAGATCTTTTAACACCTTATACGCCAATTCGCAATTTATGATCTTCTCAGCACGGTCTCTTAGTTGTTCCCAAAACACGGTTGCGATCCGGGGGGGGGCTTTTCAACGTATGCTCCAAAACTGAGGAATTCTCTCCCAATTGACATTAGGGACACTAATGCTTTAGCTGTTTTTAGAACTTTTCTAAAAACATTCTTTTTCAGGAATGCTTTTATTTGATTCTTTTTTATTGTATTGTTTTGTGATTTATTTCTTGTTGAATTTATAGTATATTGTCTTATATTGTTGTTTTCCTTTATGTAAGCTTTCATGTAAAGCTCCTTGAGAAAGCAACTTTTAAAGGCAATATATAAAATAAATGTATTATTATTATTATTATTATTATTAAGTAGGTACACACACACACACACTTATAAAGTCAGTCCCTTGCCACCACCTACTGGTGTAACACTGTAACTGCACTGATTAGTGTGGATACTTACTGCTGAAATATTATCATTATATAGTCAGTGGCATAAAACAGTCTTAAAATACCAATAAAATCATTTATGGCAATTATTTCCAGGGCAATATATTGCCAAACAAAAAGTAGTTATCATGACCGGCCTAAGACAGACACAAGAAAATAACAAAGGCAGTGGAGGTAAGAAAGAGTATTGCAATAAAAATTAACTTACTGTCGCCTGAGCATTGAATAACAAACACTCTAATGTGCCGAGCCACCGAACCGAACTGAAAGCCTTTCTGAAAAACCGAGGTATGTATCGAACCGTGGGCTGACTGTATTGTTCATCCCTAGTTGTTATCAGATGATTCTTTTCAATGTTGTTCATTTGTTGTTGTGTTCCTGCAGGCCACAAACAGACACTTTCCTCAGACGGTGACGGGAGCGTATCTGAGTGGAGTGCGTGAGGCCAGCAAGATAGCAGCGCTTTAGTACTGAGTGATCACCACTACCACCACCACACACACACACACACACACACACACTCACTCTCACACACACTCACACACACACGCACACACATCAGTGTCCTTCTGCAAGTCTTTTACTGACTGAATCAATGAACTTTTATTTCACCTTTTACGGTTTTGAAGTTCTGTTAAAAATCACAGTTCATCAACATGTTATGAGCTGTTTTGCTTTTTATTTTATTTCACAGCTGAAATGAAATGAATTGATGTGATTTTCTGCTGACTGTGGAATTATGGGTTTTGTATGATTATGTAAAGAGATGCACATGAAGCTTTATTCTGTAAATTGTCTTTTGTCATGAATATCTGTTCAAATTAATTATAGAAATATTTTGCTTAATTACACTTGTTTTGAAACAGGCTCAGTTGTGTTAAGATCCTTTGTTCCTCTAAAAATATTAAAAATTATAAATTATTCTACAACTCATTTTGCCTTTTGATTGAGTTTATATCCGAGTGTCTGTGAAGAACTGCAGTTATTCTAGAAATACGTGTGGTTTATTTACTAGAGTAACTGTAGTAATAGTGCAGAATATTTGAATAGAGCTGCACTCTCATTTAGGAAAGTCACATGAAGTCAGCAAAAACAGTGACAGCTGGATATCACGTGATTGGCGCTCATTTGCATTTTGCTAATAAATTAAATGTAATTTAAATGAAAATAAATATGATGGACAAGACAGCCAAACGTACTTGTTATTTAATTTCCCCTAAAATAGTTTTTCCATCAATCAGCGTGACATGCAGCTCAAACTACATTTTTGACTTTTCGTTTAAAAACCGTTTAAAAGTTCTCTCATAAAGCACATTATTGAGGCATTAACTGTAAAAAATATTCTCTGTTTCCTGAAACTGTATTTCTGGTGTGAATGCTAGTGATGCTCTGAAATGATGCACTTGGCCATAAACAAAATGATATAGTTTTTTTTTTTTTTTTGTAGAATTGCATTAATAGTAGACTTTTTGAAACACTGAATCCAGAATTAAAAATTCAAATTAGCCAAATATTTAAACCGAAAATGAAAATAAAATGTATGTAATCAATTAATTCCAACACAACTTGGGTCCACCGAACTTGGGATTTTTTAGATCGGAACTTCGGTGCGCGTATCGCAAATCTTATTAAACAGTAAACCATTTGAAAACATCAAACCATTAAGACAGTATAGTTATAAACACAAAACAAAGAAAGAGAGAGAGAGTATACACAGATACAGATGTGTTGCCAGGTTAAAAACAGGACATAAACGAGTATACATTCACGAGGACACAGGATGAATATTACTCAGAGGTATCGTTAGGATACGCTAATTAAATGAGCCAAAAGCTGTTAAATATTGTCTTATATTCCTCTGTTTTTGCCTGTAGAAGTGTGTCGCTTGATAATGTTTTCTAGACGAGTATATATCTTTCTTTCCTCACCTCCTGACCTCCAGCGACAGATAGATATATCTATATAAATATACATCAGACCGTGTTGCAGAGGTTATATTTACCTGTTAATTTATAGTCCAGCAGATTTATCAAAAACAAGTCTGCTTCATTGTATTAAAAGTGTATTTTTTGTGTACTTCAAATCTTAAAAGTATACTTTTTAGAAAGTGCATTTGCAGATAATATAATTTAAATTAAAGGCCACGTAAGTGAACTTAAAGAGAGTACACTTTAATGACAATATTTCTTAACATGCTTAAGTGCACTTTTAAAAAATGCACTGTATAATAATGTCTAATTAAGTATTACTTAAACTTTCATTTGACATAATTATGATTTTATAGTGTTTTAAATAAGTACACTTATTTTGATATATTTACCAATATACTGAAGCACATGTAAAATAATTGATTTTAATTTCGACTTAAGTGTGTTCTCCAAAATTACATTTGTTAATGTATTTGAAATGTATTTAGTCTATAATATATGTGTCCCTGCAGCACAAAAGCAGTGTTAAGTCGCTGGGGTATATTTGTCGCAATAGCCAACAATACATTGTATGGGTCAAAATTATACATTTCTCTTTTATGCCAAAAATCATTAGGATATTAAGTAAAGATCATGTTCCATGAAGATATTTTGTAAATGTCCTACCGTAAATATATCAAAACTTAATGTTTGATTAGTAATATGCATTGCTAAGAACTTAATTTGAACAACTTTAAAGATGATTTTCTCAATATTTAGATTTTTTTTGCAGGGTCCTCACACCATCGGTGCTCGGGCCCTAATAATAGTAGTCATTGCATGTTAAATATTGAAATATGACTGGGAAACCATAGTTTGGAAACGATAGACGAGCCACAGACCTGTGCTAAAATTAACTAACAGTCAACAAAGATGAATACATTCTGCAACAGATCTATTGCATGTTGTTAGTTAATGCATTGACGAATGTTAACTAATTGGACCTTATTGTAAGAAATTGTCACCATTTCTTAATGCATGCTAACAGTCTGTGTGTGTGTGTGTGTGTGTGTGTGTGTGAATGTGTGTGTGTGTGTGTGTGTGTGTGTGTGTG
>NW_015628314.1:69537-70257 GCF_001515625.1 Sinocyclocheilus rhinocerous
CCTGGAGCACAAAAGCAGTGTTAAGTCGCTGGGGTATATTTGTAGCAATAGCCAACAATACATTGTATGGGTCAAAATTATACATTTCTCTTTTATGCCAAAAATCATTAGGATATTAAGTAAAGATCATGTTCCATGAAGATATTTTGTAAATACACATATACTGTGTGCATTAATGCACTTGAAATGTATTTTTCTTCTAAACGTCAATACACTTTCTTATACAGTATACTCCAGTAAAACCTATTGTTTATAAATGGGTGGGTTTGCAGACAAAAGTTATTTGAAAACATTTTTTCTGTGCCGTTTGATGCTGCTGGAGTCACAGAAGTTCCTAAGCAGTCCGCTAGATGGCAGCAAAAGTGTAATCTGGAAACAGAATACGATCAAATGCATTATTGATATCAGACAGGTGTGTAATGCTGTGTTTGATGAACTGACGATCTTCAGAGGCTTATGTGAGTCCTGCTCAAATCAGCAACGTTCAATAACTGTCAATATCTACATAATGGACATTAGTCAGATATAATACTAAATTAAAGCTGCAAGCAGCGATGAAAGGGCCCTCGCACCCGGGCTCACCGCCACCCGGTGGCTTTTGGAAAAGAGCAAAGAGGGGGCAATATGCATTTAAAGTGGTAAATATAAGAGGAATATGTCAAAGTCATTTATATGCGCCAAACTTCCTGCTGCCAGCTGGTGGCGCTATGACTATAACTG
>NW_015628314.1:73607-90691 GCF_001515625.1 Sinocyclocheilus rhinocerous
TGAATGTGTGTGTGTGTGTGTGTGTGTGTGTGTGTGAGTGAGTGATTGTCATGCCGGTGACCTGCTGTCATGAGGCTGATGGAGCTGCATTCCAGCGCTGCGGTGAGCCAGTGTGAACACATCCAGATGAACACCTCACTGCTTCAGTCTGCACACTACTGAGGGTTTGAGAGCGTGTCAGACACTGAGAATGCACTCAAGCTATCATACACACTGTCATAATTACTAGCGCTTCCACACGCATTCCTTATGTTTCCTGAAGACAGATCAGTTCAGTAGCTCACAATGATCCATTGTTATATTTCATTCAATATCAAGTCATTTTACTGTTTCTGTACTGTCAATTGCTAAAATACATTTCCTGAACTATAAACACTCAATATCTGTACAAAACAGCAGACAGCAGCTCAGAGATTCAGCTCAAACTCTGTCAGAAGCACAGACGCTTTAGCTGCTCAGTTTACTCTCGTGATCTATCCAAGCTCTGTATGAACATTGAACTGAAGCTGCAGTTTCTACAGTGAGGCAGTAACACAACAGTGCTTTTCTACCGTACGCTGAACGATCTTATAGAGGAACGGAGTAATACTCTGTTTTTGTCATCTAATATATAGCATGGCTGGGATTCATTCTCAGCTCATCATCATAAGCGCCTCTGTGTGCGTTTATTCTGTGATCAGCAAGATATTTGGTGAGTCATAATTATGACTTCAGGACAAATGGCATGTTAATCAGGTATTTTGGGGAAATATTCTTATGAAAATGTTGCCAACTTATTACTCCCATTATTACGTTTCTCTTTGCCCCAAGAACACATTAATATGCAAATTAGATGCAATCTATAGATACATTGAATAGAATGGGAAAACCAATGTATGGATATTTTATGCACATACTGCATTAAGTACAGTAGTATATCAAATCATTCTGTTACATCTTTCATAACATGAGAATCATCTTTGTACAAAGTTTGGCTAAAAAATAGTCTCAAACATAAAAACTGATTGGTGAATGAAAAAATAAAACATTGTTTTTGCCTACGCATGTCTTTTCATGTCTATTTATTTTTTTGAATAACAGTAAAATATGAATAAAATATTTTTTTTTTCGCAAATGTTTTTTCTCCATTTGTTTCTTATGCTCCAACCAATGTAATGACATAAAAGCAACCACATTCACAAAACATTTTTCTGGTTCTCAGGAGGTTATGAATTTAAATGTTGCAGTTATGACATTCTAAGTCAAAATATGTCATAATTGACAAAATGTCAAAATAATGACAATTTCAAAAAGTTGAAATTAAGACTTTAAGTCAAAATTATGACGTAGTAAATTTGAAATTACAGATAAAAAGGCTAAATGATTTCTAATCTAATAAATACAACGTTATGACTTTGTAAATCATAATTTCGACTTTTTTCTCATAATCTCGATTAGTATCCTACGTCATAATTTAGATTTTTGATCCCATAATTATGATTTAGTATGTCATATTTTCGAATTTCTATGCATTGCTTCTAATTTTTAAGCCACAATTTCGGCTTTTCATCTCATAATTATGACCTGCCAAACCATGATTCTCAGAAGAATCAAGTGTCTAAAGGATGGATATTCTTTACAGTTTTGAGGAATGCGTTTTTCTTTTGAGAGCTGGATCGATTATTTGAGGTTTGTAGCGAACAGGAGTTTTAGTGTGTCAGCTTCTTCCTCATTCCTCATCATCTTCATCCTCCTGAAGCGCTTCACACTCACGTGACGCTGTTAATGCGTTCTTCTCTGTAGATGTGCTGTGATGCTGAGAGAGAGTCAGGACCGTCTGAGACATTCCTGTCTGTCAGCGCCAATCAGAGACGCGGAAGAGTTCAATTAAAGGGAACGCGTTCGCTTTCTGCGGCTGAAGATCCTCCGCTCCGCTGCACGAGACTCTTCAGCTCTGAGCTCGCGCTGCTTTGCTTTTATGTTGTGACCGCAGGTGAGTGAGATTTTGCGTGCTTTATGAGAAGATCGGCATTGAAATGTAACGCTGTTCTCTTCGGTGTACCTTTGTTAAATCCGAAACGAGTGTTTTCGTTTGTTCTTGCACTGAAGTGTGTGTGTGTGTGTGTGTGTGTGTGTGTGTGTGTGTGAACTGATGACGCTGTTCATTTGTTAGTCGCTTCTGATACAGGCGTCTGCTAAATTAATGAATGTAGGTTTGTGATGTTGTGTGATTAATTCTGTGTGTGTGTGTGTGTGTGTGTGTGTGTGTCAGCTGAGAGGATGCAGGTTCGAGTGCTGCTGGTCCTGATACTGACATCAGTATTAATCACACGAGCTCAAGGTACGACTGTCTGCTTTCTGTTCTGTGTACTGATGTTTATCATTCATTATATCACTCTTTTGTGTTTTCTGTTGTTGTGATGTTCTGTCTATCATTCCATCCTCATATCGCTTTCACTTGTTTTATTTTAGGTCATCTGTTTGACCAATAACAATTTTTTTCCAGATCGAAAGGGAATCTTGTAAGGTTTTCTGTATTTGTTTAGCAGATCTTGTGTTCCCTCTCACTGCTTAAACCGGTTAAACATCGCTTCATCTGGAAAGCGTCTGCTGTGTGCAAACATCTGATACACGTCTCTAAGATGTCAGTTTTATATGCATTCTGAATCATAAACATCTTAAAGACATCTTCTAAACGTGTATTTGACATCTGATAGGAACCGTCCTGTACACGTATTGCAGATGAAATAGACGTCTCCGTGATGCACGTGTGCTGTCAGGGAAGGGATAGTTCACCTAAAAATAAAAAACCCTGTCATCATTTACTTTCAATTTATTGCTGTATGAGTCTGCTGAACATGAAATAAGATATTTTGAAGTATGTGTTTAGCCAAAAAGTTGACGGTAGCCATAGCACTATATAAGTCAACTGTTTAGTTACAACATTCTTCAGAATGCATTATTTCATGTTCAGCAGAAGGTCTGGGTGAGTAAACGATGAACTGTTCCTTTAACAAAATAATACGTGGCTGGGCTTGTTGGAAGCGCCGTGGATCTTGTGGCGGGAGCGACTTCTACATTTAGATCCTTTTATGATCCCGTAAAACATGTTTATGTGGCTGTTTTGAGAAGCTTTAGTGTAGCGGAGAGCTCTCAGAAACGCTGCTGTCAGGAGCTGATCTCCTGGAGTTCATCCAGCAGACACGTTCAGATCTGTTACTCAAATACCTGCCATCCGCCGCGCCTCAGGTGTCTGCAGCACACACACAGAGCCCTTTACACTGTTACTGCAACAGCCAGAGCTATAACTGCACACCTATAATAACCAGCCCACACTACAACTACAACAGCAGCTGCTGAGTGATAAATACCATGACAGCCAATCAGAATCCATTCTGCTTTAAAGAGCTCGAGCAGGAAAGCGGCAGGCCATGTTTAGATTGAACACTGGTGTGGACGCTAATATAGTTACAGCTGATATTATAGTCATTGCTCCTGGTGTGAGAGGAGTTCACTTCCAGAATAAACATCTCCTGATCATTTACTCTCCACCATGTCATCCGAGATGTTCAAAGTCCAGTCTGGAAGCCCAGCTAGTGCAAGAGCAGCATCTGTGGTTAAAAACTATATAAATGTTTATTTATTTAAAGAAAATGAGCGATGGTTTCTTTAGATGAAACTCTTATTCCTCGGCTGGGATCCTGTAGAGCTCTTTGAAGCTGCTCTGAAACTGTGATTTGGTCTCCGTTGAAGTCCATTATATGGAGAAAAATCCTGGAACGTTTTCCTCAAAAACCTTCATTTCTTTGCGACTGAAGACAGAAAGATGTGAACATCTCGGATGTGAGTAAATGATCAGGAGATTTTAATTCTGGAGGTGAACCAATCCTTTAACCATCGTTTGATAATGTAGAAAACTAAACTAACAACAGCCTCGATGCATTTGGTAAACTTTAGTTTCAGTCTGTGTGCGTGATTGATTAAACGAAGACTCGTGAGTCATTTAATCAGTGGCTCAGACTGCTCTGGTCGTGCTGCATGTTTGTTTTTAACTACAGTCAGTAAAATACGTTTTGCTTTAACTGAAATTGTCATCATATTTGGTTCAGAATGCAGCCTCTGACATCAAAGCTGTAGATCCTGTAGTTTAATACAGAGGCAGCATAAACCGAATCGTGATAAACGTGTCAGAGAAAAGAGCAAATTGTGACACATTACTGTAACATGGTTTCTTTCTGTTTTTAAGTTTGAGTTTGGGATTTAATTGTGTTAACGGTACAATACAGCAATGAAAATGGGCTTTATTTTGGTTATGCATTAAATATTTTTAGTTTAGCTTTCCTTTTTGAGCCGGACATGATCCTGCCAGGTGTTTGAGAGGTTTATCCGCTGGCAGTATAAAGCTCATTTGTTTCAAACACACACAAACTCTGACTGGACACGAGCCGGGACGTTTACCCGAGGAGAGAGCTGCATTCAGGTTGGTGCTCTTCACAGTGTTTTATCTTCTGCCTGCTGCATCCGCTCTGAAGAGGAATCACGTCTGCTGACGGAGACACAAACCCGGGTTTGTGGACTAGTGCACGGCGTTTAGTGTTGAGAGGAATGCCTGCGCGGGCTGGAGAGAGATGAGCATGTGTTGGGCTGTCTGTGCATAAACACCCTTCACACGTCCTCACAAATACACACTTCCTTTGGATTGTTCCCAAAAGTCTCACTCTCTTCTCATTATTCTGTCTCTCCACAAAGCCAAGCATCCAATCTTGCATGTCAGTGTTGCAGATACAAGGACAAAGTCAGACTTTGTTTAGTGGAAACACCGTGTCCTAACCAGGTCTGATGCAGCAAGCTTTCAGACGCTAAACTACTAACTAACTAAACTACCGCTGTGCGACTTGACCAGTGCTGGTAACTAATTATATGTAATCCGGAAGTAATCAGAGTCCAAAAATAAAGTACTTCTTATTATGTTTTAAAATGCTCACAATCAGATTACAGTTACTTTTTTATTGAGTGCATGTTATTCTTACATTGACAGTAAAGTGTTCATAAATTATGTTTCACTTATTCATTCTTTTCTGTCTTTTTGGAGCCTGACGCTTTTAGAAGTTCATAAAGTTACGTTTAAGTTTGGAGGGGTTTGAATTGCTTAATTCTGATGAACACATTTTAATCATTTAATCATTAACCGTCTATCACTGCCTCGGAAAGGCTTTTGTCTTTCTAACACATTAAAACGCACGTCATTTTGTTTTTAATGCAGAGTTCCCGAACTGTTTTTGTCAGCAGAACTTCTTTTTCTGAACAGTTTTCTGATGTCACATCATTTAGTGATTTATTTTTATGTTGAAGTGTTTTAGATGTTTTAATTTGATATTTTATGATTTAAATATTGAACTATTGGCTTTATCAACTTAAAAGCCTCCTGCCGTTCCTTCACAAACCTGATGCAATGTAACGCTTAATGCACTTCATCATGCAATACTTTCCTTCTCTTTGTATTTTTATATCAGTATTGTAGAAGATCACCCTATTCAAATCAATGTGATAAACCAGTAATCAGAAAGTAGTCAGATTACATTACCTAAAATGTGTAATGTTTCTGATTGAAGGTAATGTGAATGTAATCTGACCAGCACTGGACGGGACATGATTTCACCGTTACACTTCAATATTTGATTGATTCAAGTCATTCTCATTTGTAAGTTGCAACAAAATGACGAGTGACTTGAAACAAACCAAAAGAGCGCGAGAGCTTTGTGTGGTCATGTTTGGTTAGGACTCGGCGTGGCTTCCTCTCGTTCCATCTGTTTGACGCTCAGACACAGATGAAGACTCTCGTGTTCAGATCTAATTAACCTCCGTCTGCTGGGCAAACAGCAGCTGATCTGGAGTAGCGGTGCGTTTGCTCAGCAGATGCTGGCTGTGATTAGATCAACAGAGCAACTGTACATCCTAATTAAAGGTGATCTTTCTGAGGGATGTTCTTGTTTCCGCTGTGCCGCAGTGCCGATGCCCAGAAGGCTGCGTTTTAAAGAGCTGAGCTCCAACACGCTCGGCGTGACCTGGAAGGAGCCGAAGGGAGCGTTCGACAGCTATAGACTCCTGTACAGCACTGACTCAGGTGAGACGTCTCGGCTTTTCCCACCTCTTGTGATTTGTGATCATCGGACAGCAGCACAGAATGCTGGGAAGGGGAATCCGTCCGTACAGGGCCTGTACATGCCATTCACTCAGTGTATGAAGTTCTGTCAGACCTGACTAATGATTGCGCTGTGAACTAAAGAGCAATCTTCTAGACTTAAACTGAAAGAGTGTGTCAGAGCGAAGATGGCTAGATGGTTGTTGACTGTTTTTTAAAGTAATAGTTCCCCCAGAAATAAACATTTCCTGAGTATATACTCAACTTCAGGCCATCCGAGATGTTTCTGCAGGCGAAGAGAAAATAAGGTTTTGGAGGAAAACATTCACTTCTAGTCTAATGCGGAGATGCTCAAATGTTTTAATATGAAGAGCCAAAAACACAACTTGATTGAGGGCCATCGGCCAAAAGTAAATGTTGCATTACATCAAACTATATTAAAATTAATTTTAAAAATCATAAAAATATATATTTTTTTAAATGATTTTAAATCTAATTTAATTATGTTGCTTTTTACATTTCAATGCAAAAATTAAAAATGAAATGAAAAAAAGTGTTAAAAATATCAAATTTTGCTGTTTTTATTTTATTTTTTATATTGTGATATGGCATGGCGGGCCGAATCAAAGGTCCCACGGGCCCTAGTGATCAATGCAGACCGTTTTTGAGAGTCCAAAATCCATATTAAGGCAGCTTCAAATAAGGGTCTTCTCTAGCAAAATAATCAGTCATTTTCAGAAAAAGAAAAAGACTGATGCCTTGGTCCAGCTCAGTTTAATTCATGACCTCTCATGTACGCAGCGCCAAGAAACTCTTCTACATCTCAGAAGGCCTGGGGTCGAGTGAATAATCAGGAAACTTTCACTGTTGGGTGAACTATTCCTCCAGCTTTACTGTAACTTTACTCTATTCCTCTAATATTTTTACTGGAAACTTCTCAGTTCTGAAATAACCCGCCTGCAGCATGACGTTCAGCTGCTCTCACTGCTCTGTCATTATGCATCGCTATAAAACATATCCAGTCAGTTACTCGATTAAAAGGACAGCACATTCTAGTGTTAGTGGGGTTTTTAGTTGTTGCAGATGATCGCTGTGTGGCTTCTCCTGTCCTGATCGGTGTCTAGTGAACGTGACCCTAAACCACCCCAATCATACAGGCTCTCTTTAACTAACTAGTCAAACTAGTCTAGTAGTTCAGACAACCCATGACAAGTTAGCTTTGAAAATATGTCATTCTGAACGAGCTGTTCTGTTGTTGAGAGCCTCACATCACCTTCAGCTCTATTGCTTTCTAGATACATATGAAATTCACTAGTTGGGTCGTCTGAACTATAAGTGAGTCTTAAAGGGATAGTTCACCTAAAAATGGGTGAGAAAGTCTCGTTCTGTCTCACATCTCAGCGTGTGTCTTTTGTTCATCAGGAGACGAGCGTGAGCTGATATTGAGTAGATCTGAGCCCAAAGCCGTCATCGCTGGGTTTGACCGCAGGAAAGAGTACAGCGTGAAGATCACAGCCGTCAGAGGAGCTGCGCAGAGTAAAGCCCTGCTGGGCAGATTCACTGGTGAGCAGCGCCCGTCTGAACACATGACTGAGATGTGTTTGTTAGATGTGAGAAACGCCACAGATATGGTCTCCTCTGACTGCCGCTGTGCTTCTGTCAGGATGGGGATCGGGGTCAGAGGTGAGTGACGTCAGCGAGCCGCTCGGTCAGCAGGACACCAGCGCAGACCCGCAGGACAATGAGATCAGAGAAGGTGAGGTGAAACTAAACATCAGTCCTGAGCTTCATCTGGAGACCCCAAGCAGAAGATACGACTGAAGCGCCACTCTCAGAGCACTAAATCACAGTCAGTCTTTCTGATATATCAGATATATAATAATAATAGTATCAGTGAGACATACTCTTACTAAAGCTCGGCTGACACAGTATTACTCTGCTCTATAATGTGAGAGTGCACATTTGCATTCATTCGTCCAGCTCTCATCGGAATCAGTGACAGCACAAGCGATGTGTCATAAGAGCATATTCATAGCACATAGAGGGTTAATGCTGATGGGAGGTTAATGGAGAGAAATGCTAGTGTCATTGCTTGCTTTACGAAGCGCTGAGGAAAAGAGGAAGTGAAGAGAAAGTAGAAATGAATGCCTTATAAAGGTCTTAAATCAGAGCAGAAGTCTTGAATTCATAGTCATGGCATTAAATGTTGCATGCACTGCAAACAAAATTATATGTTCCTCAGTATCTTTGTCTTGTTTTCCAATAGAAATATCTAAACATTCCTAAATCAATATACAATATGTTTACTTGAGATGCAAAATGTGGAAGAACGAAATCAAGTGAGTTTATGCTTAAAGCAAGAACTAATATCTGCCAGTGGATAGTGAAAACTTGTTTCTCCTTCTGCAAAACAAGACAAAAATACTGAGGAAGAACATGACTTTTGCAGTGTGATCAGAAGCTTCAGTAAAAGTAAAAGAAGCGGCTATTGTGTCTAAAATGTAAGTCACTTAATTTTAACCTCTTGTTTATTGAAATGCTATTGTATGAAATCACATTGCAATCGTGCTGATATTCAGGGAAACAGTATGCATCTATAACTTTCTGTGAGTGCTGTTGTGTTGATTTGTTTTGAGTTCTGTACGAGTCTCTCTCTCACTCACACAGGCCTCATCTGGCACGACAAACATCATCAGTCGCCCTTTACAGTCAATGCAATAAAATCAGAATCGCTCTCGCCCGGAAATGTTTGGTGGCCAAGTTTCAGTGCTTCCCTGGTTATTTTCGTTATTGAAGTTTTAAACAAGCTAAAAAAAAATTCTCTCTCACTTGCCCCTTTAAAATAACTTCTTGTCGGTTGCATCTCTAGTTTCCTTCAATTTATTCCTTCAATTTTCTTTACTTGGTCTTAAAAAGGTCTTAAATTTACTTTCATAAAACCTGCAGAAACTCTGTGTTACGTCCTCTCGTGACAGACGGGCAGCTGCTGGTTTTTGAACCAAGCGATGCAGACGCTATCAAATTAACTCAAATATATTTATATAGTGCTTTTCAGAGCAGCTTTACAGAAAGTCATGATGTTAACTCTTATAATGACTTAACATCTTCATGCATTATAGTCACATTTATCAGATTAGAGCTGGGTGATGACAAAATTCTCTCACAATTTTGGTGGAAAAGATGGAAACGATATGGATTTGACAGAATTTCATTAAAAGATAGGATTACTTGTTCATTCTTCATGTAAAAGCATTCATCTTTCAAATTCTTCTACTCTATTGTGTAAGCACCTTTGCGTTATTTTTATTGTGGAAGAACAGTTGCGCTATTTTTATTGTGGAAGCACAGTTGCGTTATTTTATTGTGGATGCACAGTTGCGCTATTTTGATTGTGGATGCACAGTTGCGTTGTTTTTATTGTGGAAGCACAGTTGCATTTGCGTTATTTTTATTGTGGAAGCACAGTTGCGCTATTTTTATTGTGGAAGCACAGTTGCGCTATTTTTATTGTGGAAGCACAGTTGCGCTATTTTTATTGTGGAAGCACAGTTGCGCTATTTTTATTGTGGAAGCACAGTTGCGCTATTTTTATTGTGGAAGCACAGTTGCGCTATTTTTATTGTGGAAGCACAGTTGCGCTATTTTTATTGTGGAAGCACAGTTGCGCTATTTTTATTGTGGAAGCACAGTTGCGCTATTTTTATTGTGGAAGCACAGTTGCGCTATTTTTATTGTGGAAGCACAGTTGCGCTATTTTTATTGTGGAAGCACAGTTGCGCTATTTTTATTGTGGAAGCACAGTTGCGCTATTTTTATTGTGGAAGCACAGTTGCGCTATTTTTATTGTGGAAGCACAGTTGCGCTATTTTTATTGTGGAAGCACAGTTGCGCTATTTTTATTGTGGAAGCACAGTTGCGCTATTTTTATTGTGGAAGCACAGTTGCGCTATTTTTATTGTGGAAGCACAGTTGCGCTATTTTTATTGTGGAAGCACAGTTGCGCTATTTTTATTGTGGAAGCACAGTTGCGCTATTTTTATTGTGGAAGCACAGTTGCGCTATTTTTATTGTGGAAGCACAGTTGCGCTATTTTTATTGTGGAAGCACAGTTGCGCTATTTTTATTGTGGAAGCACAGTTGCGCTATTTTTATTGTGGAAGCACAGTTGCGCTATTTTTATTGTGGAAGCACAGTTGCGCTATTTTTATTGTGGAAGCACAGTTGCGCTATTTTTATTGTGGAAGCACAGTTGCGCTATTTTTATTGTGGAAGCACAGTTGCGCTATTTTTATTGTGGAAGCACAGTTGCGCTATTTTTATTGTGGAAGCACAGTTGCGCTATTTTTATTGTGGAAGCACAGTTGCATTTGCGTTATTTTATTGTGGATGCACAGTCGCGCTATTTTTATTGTGGATGCAGAGTTGCGTTATTTTTATTGTGGATGCACAGTTGCGTTATTTTATTGTGGATGCACAGTTGCGTTATTTTTATTGTGGAAGCACAGTTGGGTTTGCGTTGTTTTTATTGTGGAAGCACAGTTGGGTTATTTGCCTTTGCTCACGTGGATTGCTGATCTGATACGAGTAGTTTGAGTTTCTTACGGTGTGATCTAAACACCATGTGCTGTGTTGACAAGTAACTCATAAATCAACATAAGTAACTCATAAAAATTTATTTACTCACCGAAGCCCATTTACTCTCAGCGAGGGTTAATTTGAGTCCTGTTTGAGAGACTGACATCGTAAAGAACCTCAAACCATCAGAAAACCATCAGTTTGCTGTCACTGTGGAGAGTGTGTTAGGATCCATCTGGAGAATCTGCAGGATGGTAATCATTTAAAACAATAAAGAGGCATGATAATAATGTCATTTAGTTCATGTTAATCCTGCCCTGATGAAGCTCTTTCACAGACACAATTATTTTCCCTTTATTTGTATAGCGCTTTATACAATACTGATTGTGTCAAAGCAGCTTTACAGTGTCAAACAGGAGAATAGTTTGTCAATAATGCAAGAAGACAAAAACAAAGAGTCATTTTTCCAGCTAAAGTCAGTTGATTGATGATTCAGTTCAGCTCTCTTCCATTAGTGTCTGTGCGATCAGTCAAGCGTCCCCAACTAAACAAGCCAAAGGCGACAGTGTCAAGGGTCCAAAACTCCAATAATAATAATAAGAATAATAACTGAACTATAACACATGCTGCTCTTGAGACCTTTACGTCCTCTTGGTTCTTCTGATCTTTATGTTTGTGTGTTGTTCATGAGTCTCTGTTTTTCACACAACGTTAAGAGCCGGAACGATCAATGGAAATGATTTAGTCTGGCTGGAAATATGTAAAATCTCACACAGCACTAAATGTTACCTTGAACTTTTCTATGTCTCTTGTATTTGTTTCTAAACGTTAGAGAGGGTTACGCAAGCATCTGCTCTCTGCTGTATTTAGTGTCCCGTTTAAATGGCGGTTTGAAACACAGCGACCGCAGAGGCTCATGGGTTTTGGCTCTGCAAACGTCACATTAGTGTGGAGATTGACGGCTTGTTTGTGTGTGTGTGAGTTATATTGAATGTGATTATAGGGCCGTGTGCTGAAGAAAGAGAGAGAAACACATCTGTAAATCTTCTCAAAAGATCTCTGTTTGAGCGATATTACAAACAATAAAATCTCAGTTACTTGAGAATGTTTAACTGATTCAAGATTGATCTGATTTCATTGTTAATGTTTAACTAATCAACTTGTAAAATGTAACTATAACATGATTCATGTAACATTCTTGTAATGAACCATCTGGTTAAAGAAAGTTCTGTTTCAAGTGCAGACAAACTCACTTGTTAAATATCTTTGCAGAGCAGATGCATGAAATATGAAGGCGAATATTGTCTTAAACATATGTTATATGTTCAGAAATAATATAAAATGCTAAATATTTCTCAGCCAAAATGTAGACATTCAGTTTTAGAGACGATTCAAACTCTTCCTGACTGTCAGTATAACAGCAGCAGCAGCGATTATTAACAGTGAATGAAAACAGCAGCAGCTTTCAGTCTGTCAGCATCATGCACGCGTCAGATATCAGTCAGATATCAGACATACAGTAGTAGTTCTGCACTGCTTTCTGCTTTTCCTTTGCTTTTCTATGTAAACATGCGCCTGATGGGCGTGTTTCACCGCTGCATCGCGTGGTCTCGCTCATGAAACGGTGTCTAAAAACATGGCGCTGGAGTTAAAGAAGCTCAGCTGGCGTTTCATAAGCTTGCGTCTGTTGTTTTTCAGCACAAATGCATTCTGTGTGAACATCAGGACTAGCGATACGTTCTGCGTTACGCTCCTTTGTGTAGCGCGACACACGTCATCAGCTGCGCATGATCTCTTAGCATTAGCATACTATCAACGTGTCTAATTGTAATGTTTACTAATAATTTAATTTGAAACCGCGATTCCTTGATTTAAAAAAATTCAATTGTAGCAAAAATTCGAATTGATCAATAAAATCTGAAAGCTCGCCCAGCACTGCGTCACAGTCACACGGCCTCGGTAGTGTTGTCAAAAGTACCAATGTTGGTACCAGACGGTACTGAAATGTAAAAAATGTGACGATGCCAGCATTTCCCCCTGGCATTCTGAGCGCTCCATCTATGAGCAGATATATTAGGGATCTGCTGATAGACGCGATCATTGTAGCCAATCACAGACATATCTGTTGAGCAGGAGAACACAATGTCGGTACTGAAATGTAAAAAATGTGACGATGCCAGCATTTCCCCCTGGCATTCTGAGCGCTCATCTATGAGCAGATATATTAGGGATCCGCTGATAGACGCGATCATTGTAGCCAATCACAGACATATCTGTTGAGCAGGAGAACACAATGGCCAATCAGAGCTGTTTAAGAATCCGCTCAAAATGCTACGGGAAATGCTGGTATCGTCAGGTATCGACATCGGTACTTCTGGCAGCACTAGGCCTCAGAAACACTGACAGTGATGCGACTGTGTCTTTTCTCATTCACCGTCTCCTTTTCTGTCCTGATGTCTCTGCGCAGTTTCTCTCTGCAAGTCTACACTAGCTAAATACTTTCATTCATTTCTCTCTCTGTGTCTCTGTGCCTTATGGGCATGCAGGTGTGCCCGCGTATCTCTCTATCCCGCAGTCATTCTCTCTCTATCATCTCTCTCTCTCTTGCTCTTGTTGACTATTAGCTGTCGTTCAGTGTAGCTTTAGGTCACATATAATCATCATTTACACACAGTGTGTTTGTGTGGCTTTGGGTGATCCCTGAGTTAAAGCCGTCATGACACATTGTTTGTAACCCATCTTGACATTTCAGAGTGGAAAAGGATAGTCATATATCCTCCAAAAATGTCTTACCTACAGCATTGATTGGGCAGGTGGTTTAAAAACAGAGAGACTGCTAAAAAGAAAAGTTATTTCAGAGGAAGAGCAAGTTATTTTGATGAAATATTTTTAATAATGACGGTACTGATAAATCATTCACAATGAGCAGGATGATGTATTCAGTAAATATAGGGTACATTTTGATTTCATGTTGACTTTCAAGTTAAAAAGGAATGCACCTAACACAATGCTGACCCCACACTGACCCTAACATTGACCCTAACATTGACCCTCTCTAACCCTCAAGGCAGATTCACACTGAACCTTCTGGCTCATTTTTGTCTTGACAGGTTGTTCAGAATGAAGTAATGTGTCCATCTGAAATGCTTCACACTGAAGGCTGAGTGAAAATTCACATTACAACGAAATGAAGTTTATTTCTGTATTATATGACTCTTTCGAACTCTTGATGTGATTCATAGTTTAAGCTATATATGAAACAATCTGCTGTACTGACTGACTGAATGAGCTTCGTTTTGGACAAATAAAGGAAAAATTTATATATTTAGAAACTAAAGTCAAGAAATTCGAAATTTGACATTAAGTTTCATAACCAAAAAATATCATAATGAAATGAAGCGAGATTAATCACAGCACACATTAAAATCATACTGTATATATTTAGAAACTAAAGTCAAGAAATTCGAAATTTGACATTAAGTTTCATAACCAAAAAATATAATCATGAAATGAAGCGAGATTAATCACAGCACACATTAAAATCATACTGAAGTATTATACATGCGAATTAATAGCTGCTAATGTTATTTGTTACATTTAAACATTGACTGTTATCTGATCGTTATTTAACTTTTATCCTCCTGATCATTTATGTACGCATCATGTAGTCAATTGTAGCCAGTTACATTAGGTTCTGGCTAAATGTGAATGAGACATTAACAAAACAAACATTTTGTATTCATGTTTTCAGGTGTATTGTGAAGGCCGTTCACTTCAAGAACAATAGCTATAACCATAAAGTTTTAATAAGCACTTTCAGAGTGATTGTTTTCCAGCTGATGAATGATAAACACATTGACAGCCAATCACAATCCATCCTGCTTTAAAGAGCTCGAGCATTTAAAGACAGAGGACAAAACTGCAGCTCTTACAATAAACACAACGTTATCGTCTGCTGATGTGAATGCTGTTATAGTTTATCATTATAGTTATTGTTCTTGGTGTGAATAACCCTTAATGCTGTCTCCACCCTGAGCCCTGATTTACCCTGACCTCTGACCTTCACTCTGACATAGCAGAATGTGTGCTTTCACTCGTTTGTGCAAACAGCTTGACTTTCATTTCACACACACACCACAAGGCTGTCACAGACTTCTGAAAGCACACGTTCCTAATGTGTATAGACTTGACCAAGCTTGGCATTATGGGTAAAAGAAAAGCCAGGCATCTGAGAGTGAAAGACAAATTCAGAGAGTTTAAGCTGAACGTGTTACAGCAGGAACAGCAGAACACATGCATGACGTCACGCTACACTCAGTTCTACACGCTATTCTATACACTGTTCTCTCCTGTGTTTTAATGCTGTTTTGTTGCTCTTGATTTGAATGTTTCTCTGCAGGTTAGAGCGTCTTTCATCCGGTTCAGAGGCAGCTCAGGCTCGTCAGGAGGGAATCAGACACATTAGTGTTGTAGTTGAAACATCTGACAGTCCAAAACTGAAATAAAGACATTCATCAGCACTCTGAGTGTTTGTGTCATTCATCCTTTGACCTGAGCGTTGTTCAGACCGCAGCCCTCGTGCTAACATTTATTCTGTCATAGGCACCGATCTGCTGCTGTCGTTTCATCCGGTGTTTGCTCTGTCTGTCTGTCTCTTTAGTGGACGTGTTCACATGTAGAACTCCAGCCGTTGCCGATATCGTGATTCTGGTGGATGGATCGTGGAGCATCGGCCGAATTAATTTCCGTTTGGTGCGGATGTTTCTGGAAAGTCTCGTCAGGGCCTTCGCGGTTGGATCTGAACACACACGTGTTGGTGCGTCTGCAGTCTCGTTTGTATGTTTGTTTCTTGTGTGTTTGCGCTGTGTGTTAGTGTGTTAATAGTGTGTGTGTGTTCAGGTTTGGCGCAGTACAGCGGGGATCCGCGGATTGAGTGGCATCTGAACACTCACAGCACTAAAGAGGCTGTCATCGACGCCGTGAAGACTCTGCCTTATAAAGGAGGAAACACACTCACAGGTTCATACACATTCACACACACACACACACACACACACTCTCTCTCTCTCTCTCTCTCTTTTGTCCCCAAAATATGGTTAAGTAGGTACACACACACTTACACTCACAAACTCACACTTATACATGCATTCACTCTCACACAAACTCACTCTCATACACACACTCACTCAAATTCACACTCACACAAACTCACACTCATACACGCACTCACACAAACTCACTCATACACACATTCACTCTCACACAAACTCACACTCATACACGCACTCACACAAACTCACTCATACACACATTCACTCTCACACAAACTCACACTCATACACACACTCACAAACTCACACTCATTCACGCACTCACACAAATTCACACTAATACACACACTCACACAAACTCACACTCATACACACATTCACTCTCACACAAACACACTCATAAACACACTCATTCAAATTCACACTCACACAAACTCACACTTATACACACTCACAAACTCATACACACACTCAAATTCACACTCACACAAACTCACACTCATACACGCTCTCACACTCATACACGCTCTCACACTCATACACAAACTCACACTCATACACAAACACAAACTCACACTCATACACACACTCTCTCATACACACATTCACTCTCACACACACATTCACTCTCACACAAACTCACACTCATACACACACTCATTCAAATTCACACTCACACAAACTCACATTCATACACACACTCACACAAACTCACACTCATACACGCACTCACTCAAATTCACACTCACACAAACTCACATTCATACACACACTCACACAAACTCACACTCATACACGCACTCACTCAAATTCACACTCACACAAACTCACACAAACTCACACTCATACACGCACGCACTCACACAAACTCACACACACTCTCACACTCCCACAAACTCACACTCACACAAACTCACACTCATATACACACTCACACAAACTTACACTCACACACGCTGTCCCACTCACACAAACTCAGTCATACACGCACTCACTCACACAAACTCACACTCGTACACACACTCATTCAAACTCACACTCATACACGCACTCACACAAACTCACACTCATACACGCACTCACACAAACTCACACGCAAACTCACACTTATACTTGCACTCATACACACATTCACTCTCACACAAACTCACACTCATACACAAACTCACACTCACACAAACTTACACTCACACACGCTGTCCCACTCACACAAACTCACACACTCATACACCAAACTCACACTTATACTTGCACTCACACAAACTCACACTCATACACACATTCACTCTCATCACTCTCACCACTCACACACGCTGTCCCACTCACACAAACTCACA
>NW_015628314.1:93216-94409 GCF_001515625.1 Sinocyclocheilus rhinocerous
CTCACACAAACTCACACTCATACACGCACGCACTCACACAAACTCACACACACTCTCACACTCCCACAAACTCACACTCACACAAACTCACACTCATATACACACTCACACAAACTTACACTCACACACGCTGTCCCACTCACACAAACTCAGTCATACACGCACTCACTCACACAAACTCACACTCGTACACACACTCATTCAAACTCACACTCATACACGCACTCACACAAACTCACACTCATACACGCACTCACACAAACTCACACTTATACACGCTCTCACACTCACACTCACGCAAACTCACACTTATACTTGCACTCATACACACATTCACTCTCACACAAACTCACACTCATACACACACTCACTCAAATTTACACTCATACACGCACTCACACAAACTCACATTCATACACGCACTCCCACAAACTCACACTTATACACGCTCTCACACTCACACTCACGCAAACTCACACTTATACTTGCACTCACACTCATACACACATTCACTCACACAAACTCACACTCATACACACACTCACTCAAATTTACACTCATACACGCACTCACACAAACTCACACTCATACACGCTCTCACACTCATACACAAACTCACACTCATACACAAACACAAACTCACACTCATACACACACTCTCTCATACACACATTCACTCTCACACACACATTCACTCTCACACAAACTCACACTCATACACACACTCATTCAAATTCACACTCATATACACACTCATACACAAACTCACTCACACAAACTCACACTCATACACAAACTCACACCCATACACACATTCATACAAACTCACACAAACTCACACAAACTCACACTCATACACACACTCACACAAACTCACACTCATACACACTCTCACACTCCCACAAACTCACACTCATATACGCACACACTCTCACACAAACTCACACTCACACACGCTGTCACACTCACTCAAACTCACACTCATACACGCACACACTCACACAAACTCACACTCGTACACACACTCACACAAACTCACACTCGTACACACACTCACACAAACTCACACTCATACACGCACTCGCACAAACTCACACTTATACACGCTCTCACACTCACACTCACGCAAACTCACACTTATACTTGCACTCATACACACATTCACTCTCACACAAACTCACACTCATACACAC
>NW_015628314.1:94777-101845 GCF_001515625.1 Sinocyclocheilus rhinocerous
ACTCACACAAACTCACTCAAATTCACACTCACACAAACTCACACTCATATACACAAACTCACTCATACAAACTTGCACTCATATAAACCCTCACTCAAACTCACATACACACACACACACACACAAAGCTTAGATTTATATGACTTCATTCTCACTGTAACGCATCTTTTCGTACATGTGTGTGTTTTTCCAGGTCTTGCTCTGACATATATTCTGGAGAACAGCTTCAAAGCTGAATCTGGATCCAGACCTGACGTTCCTAAGATTGGGATTCTGATCACAGATGGGAAATCACAGGACGATGTTCTTTCTCCTGCTCAGAGACTCAGAGACGCTGGGATTGAGCTGTTTGCTATCGGTACCAGAACAAAACCAGCTCCGACTCAGATACGGGTTTGTAAATGAATAGTTTTTTCTGACTGTGTGAATCTGCAGGAGTGAAGAACGCAGATGAGAATGAGCTGAGAGCCATCGCCTCTCCGCCGGAGGAAACACACATGTATAACGTGGCTGATTTCAGCGTGATGAGCTCCATCGTGGAGGGACTGACCAGGAGCGTCTGCGAGCGCGTCTCTGAACTCAGCAGAGAGATCAGCGGTGGGTTTCTGGGAGTTTTGTGACATCTTTGCTCCGGGCTGATTGAGTCTCACACTCTAATGGTAGCATCTGTGACTGTCATTTCCACTGAAAATGATGCTTGGGTTGTGGTGTCCTCACTGTTAGAGTGACCATTGAGAAACCTTTAAAGAGGTCATATGATGCAATTTAAATTGTTCCTTTCTCTTTGGAGTGTTACAAGCTCTTGGTGCATAAAGAAGATCTGTAAAGTTGCAAAGACTAAAGTCTCAAATCCAAAGAGATATTCTTTATAAAAGTTAAGAGTCAACCACGCCTACCTAAAACGCCTCGTTCTAACACGCCCCCACATATCTACATCACTATGTGGAAATATTAGCATAATGCCGCCCAAACGTGCACGCAAAGAAAGAAGGCGTGGTTTCAGAAACAGCAGTAGTGTTGATGCAGCCATGTCAGGGAGACGCTGTGTGATTCAGTGCGAAAGCAAAAGCACTTTATTTGGCCTTCCGAAAGTAGATGCATTTAGGAATCTTTAAGATCACTTACAACAGAACAGCAATGCATTCTATGGACGACCGTTTAGTGAACCTAGGAGAGGAGGTAATTCTGACTTTGCTATGACAATCCTGGTGCTTCTGAATCAGTTACTGTTTTGTTATTAGTTTAAGTATCTGCTATTGACTGTTCAAATGCGGAGTTTTGAGCATCGTGTGTGTGTGTGTGTGTGTGTGTGTGCGCGCGCGCGCGATTTCTCCGATCACAAATGCAGACATGGTTTTGTTTACGCGGCGCGATGCAACGCGTAAAAAGACAGTATAAGTCATTATAATCCATAATTATGTCCCCACTGGATGCAACGAATGCCTCGTTTATAATGGGTTTTCATGTTTTTGAATCATCGCTCCGGTCTGACAGGGCATCACAGTATGGTAAGGGGTGTAACATTTCCGTCACATGCTTGAGGTATTCGGCCAATCACAACGCACCGGATAGCTGGCCAGTCAGAGCACACCTCGCTTTTCAGACCGATGAGTTTTGTAAAAATCGACGCGTTTCAGAAAGGCGGGGCATAGAGGAGAAACAATAATGTACAGTATGTGGAAAATAATGTGTTTTTTGAACCTTAAACCGTATAAACACATTTCATTACACCAAATACACAAAATAATGTTCTTTTTAGCAACATCATATGACCCCTTTAACAAAGCTGAAACTTTAATATTTAACAGCAGCTTGTATTTAAGCTTTTATACCATCCTGCTTAGATGATGTAAAGCTTCTGTGTGTTTTCAGGTGAGACAGATTCATATTCCACGAGGTCACTGGACGCTCCCAGTAACCTTGTGACCTCTGAGGTCATGGCCAGGAGCTTCCGTGTGTCATGGACCCATGCTGCAGGGCCGGTGGAGAAGTACAGAGTGGTGTATTACTCATCCAGTGAATCCAGACCCGAAGAGGTGTGTGTGTATACTTATGATCTTCAGTAATGTAGTGAAGCATGTCACTTTTAAAGACATTTTAGCTGGCCTCAATAATAGAAAAGGCCTCATGATCCATTATTTTGAACCTTCCTCTGTGAATGTTAGTTTAGGAGAACTAGTGAAAGACACAGCTGTGCATCCGTGTGTGTGAATGTGGTGTGTTGTGCAGGTGGTGGTGAACGGCGATGATAACTCTGTGGTGTTGAGGTATCTGAACTCTCTGACGGAGTATCAGATCACTGTGTTCGCCATCTACAGCAACGCAGCCAGTGAAGCTCTGAGAGGCAGCGAGACCACCTGTGAGTGCATCTGATCTGATCATTACATCTGATCTATTATCACATCTGATCTGATATAACATGTGGTCTGTTATCACATCTGATCTGATCATTACATCTGATCTATTATCACATCTGATCTGTTATCACATCTGATCTGATATAACATGTGGTCTGTTATCACATCTGATCTGATCATTACATCTGATCTATTATCACATCTGATCTGTTATCAGATCAGATCTGATCATTACATCTGATCTATCACGTATGATCTAAAATCACATCTCATCTGTTACCACATGTGATCTGTTAATACACGTCTGATCTATAATCACATCTGATCTATTAATACACCGTCCTATCTATTATTACATCAGATCTTTTATTACATCTGATCTATTCATTACATCTGATTTATTTTCACATCTGATCTGTTATTTTGTTTTGAACTGATCATTTGTGCATCTGATCTATTAGTACTCACCTGATCTGTTTAATATGTCTGATATGTTAAACTCATCTGATCTGTGCTGAAATGATCAGTTGTATATGTCTGATCTGTTTTATTCTCCTGCAGAAGTGAATCCTGCAGTACTTCTTGTGTCTGTATGGTTTGTTGATTGTTGTGTTTGTCGTTCAGTGGCGTTGCCGACGGTCAGTAATCTGGAGCTGCATGACATCACTCACAGTAGCATGCGTGCGCGCTGGCGGGAGGCAGAGGGGGCTTCTGGGTACATGATCCTGTACGCGCCTCTGACGGAGGGTGACCCCGCGGACGAGAAGGAGGTGGAATACACACACACACACACACACACTACAGGTCCTCTCACACTGCATGCGAATGTCCAGCGTGAAGATTTGGACTAGAATCAGTCGATGACACCCGGCTGGAACATGCATGAATGTAGATGCTCTCAGATCTGTGAGTATCCCTTACTAGTGAGTGTGTGTTTGTGTGTTTACAGGTTAAAGTGTCCGACTCCGTGACTCAGGTTGAACTGGAAGGTTTAACTCCTGCGACCGAATACACAGTGACTGTTTATGCCCTGTATGGAGAGGAAGCCAGTGACCCCATGACCGCGCAGGAGACCACGCGTGAGTCCAAACCCCAGACACGCAACACATCAGAGAAACACATGTGTGTGCTAAATACTAGCCTTCACCAGAGAAGAGCTGATAATATCATCTGCCTGACTCTCTCGCTCTCAGTCCGTCTGACTCCGGCTCGTAATCTGCGCATCTCAGACGTCAGTCACAGCTCCGCTAAACTCTCGTGGGACGCGGCGTCTCGTAAGGTCAAAGGTTACCGTATTGTTTATGTGAAGACGGACGCTGTGGAGACCAATAAGGTGAGAGCGCATCCGGCCACTGTGAACTGAATTGTTTTGGCATGTCTCTGACCTTTGACCCTTTGGTGACCTCAGAGATTTAAAGGTCAGAAGCTATAGCTTACATCAATAAAAATCACAAACATGACACTTGGAAATTAATTTTATATATACAGATTTATTCATTAATGTGTAATATATATATATATATATATGTACTTTTTTTCATTATGAGAACATTATGATACAAGGGGCTCTAAAAGATTTTCTGAATTTTTACAGTTTTTTGCTTTAGACCATCTACAAATATTAAATCTACAAATAAAATGTTAAGGTTACTTAAAAACTGAGGGAATTTTTTGATTGATTTATAGTTGATTTATAGTTATATTTCAAAGCTTTCAATGTACTCGCATTATAAAATAACTTCATTATTGCTTATTTAACCCTAAAAAGTACGTTTTTGTTAAAAACTAACCAAAATGTAAAATGATTTGTTTATAATCTCTGTACAGGAGAGACTTGATGCTGTTTCCAATCAAAAGGAAATATATATCGGTGTCAGCATCGGGGCAAAATGTCTTGAAAAATGTTTGCATATCGACACATAGTTTAAAATCCAATATCATGCATCCCTAGTCATTTTCACATCATACATTTCTCATGACAGCCCGTGTGTGAAAACTGGATTAAACCAGAGCTGGATCAGAGGGAAGAGAGTTATGTTTTGCGGCAGTGCTGTTTTTGATCCATGGCACGTTCAGATGTGATCCATCACGTTTAACAGGTCTCAAATGCTGTAACATCAGTGAATGTACAGTGTTTGTATGTTAAAGTGACTCAAAACTCCCTGTGGCTTGTGAATGTGTTTTGTCTTCTGTGGAGTGTGTTTAGTTTTTATCGGTGGGTTTTTGCCGCAGAGTTTCGCAGCGCTACAGGCCGTCGTCCTGAAATGTGTTTGTGTTCACCGCAGGAACATTCCTCAGATCAAAACACCTTTCATGACTGTGGTTTCTGTGACTGACGGTGTGTTTTCTCTCTGCTGCAGGCCATGGTTCCTGCGGCTCAGACCTCGCTGCTGCTGCAGCCTCTTCTGTCGGACACAGAGTACCGTCTCAGCGTCTCAGCGGTCTACAGCGACGGCGACGGGCCGCCCATCACACGCCTCGCACGCACACGTGAGTCTGCTCTCCACTGAGCCTCGCTCGGGGATTCTGGGTAACGCATACAGCAGTCAGCGTGTTAGAGGAGGGACTTTTGCATTAACAACAAGATTTTAAGTTGAAGTATATATGAATCTAAGAGAAAAGTGTGCATTCTATGGCCTGTAACTCATTCTAAGGACCACTGACCTTCACTAGTTTATTGTAACTAGTACTGTGTTGTGACAAAAGTTTTATACATGCATTTAAATTCAATTTATTTAAATGTTTTCTAAATTAATTTTGATTCAAATTTAAATAAATGTAATTAATGTAAATGTTTTATAAATTAATTAAATATTTTAGAAATTGAAAATAAACTAACATTGTGATATGCTTTAAGTGTTTTATATCTCTGGATTTTATTGTAGGTAAGTCAAGTGTTGATTTGAGAAAGCTAAATTGATCAGGCTAAATTATGACCGGCTCATAATTGCATTATTGAGAAAAAAAAAGCAAAGATAAGTCGCATCTGTGTAGAAGTCATGTTTTATTACATTAGTAAAATCTGGTAAATAAATCGAAACATCTCCAAACATTGTAAACACTATCAAATCAAATCAGATCAAATCTCTTTATTGTCACACATCGTGTAAACGGGTGTACCCGCAATTCTCTGTAACGGGCCGTATAAACAACACGACATATGATAACTGACAGTATACATTAAATAACAATATACACATTTACACAAGATACACAGTATACACAAGGAATAGACAGGACGTTTTCATGTTACAATCGAATGCAGTTGCAGTAATGACAGTAATAGTCAGTATAATTCACAGTAATAACACAGTGAGGTAAATGTGGATGTTGTTATAGAGAGCAGTTAATGCGCTGTGATGTTTAGTGCAGATAGCTCGTCAGAGTGCTGAAGAGAGATGATGTAGCCTGCGTCGAGTGCTGTCACTTAGAGTCAGTGTAACTAGTCTGGTAATAAAGTGCAGTGTAAGGGTATATGAGGTGTGTTGTGTTGTTTTATTGGCTGGAGTTCAGCAGTCTCGCAGTCTGCTGGTGTGGGTCCTGATGCTGTGGTATCGTCTGCCTGATGGTAGCAGTGAGAGCAGTTCGTAGCTCGGGTGGCAGGAGTCTCTGATGATCTTCCATGCTTTCCTCACACATCGCTGGGTGTAGATGTCCTGGAGGAAGGGAAGCTCACCTCCGACGATGTGCTGGGCTTTCCGGTTGAGAGTGATGCTGTTCCCGTACCAGCCGGACAGCTGTAGAATTGTTTTAGAATTTTTGGGCTCAGACCAAATTTCTTCTGTTGCCTGAGGAAGAAGAGACGCTGGTGGGCCTTCTTCACCACTGACTGTGTGTGAGGAGACCAGGTGAGGTCCTGGACACCAAGGAACTTGAAGCTGTTGACCCTTCAAGGAGAACAGGAGAGGACTGAGAACATAGCCCTGTGGGGCACCGGTGTTGAGGGTCAGTGGGGAGGAGATATTGCTGCCAACTCTAGTCCAGGATCTATTCAGACCCAGAGCCCGGAGTTTCACCACAAGCTTAGGGGGCACTATGGTATTAAACGCTGAGCTGTAGTCAACAAACAGCATTCTCACATAGGTGTTCCTCTTGTCCAGATGGGAAAGTGCAGTGTGCAGGGTGAAGGCAATTGCGTGGTCAGTGGAGCGGTTGTTGCGGTAGGCGAACTGCAGTGGGTCGAGAGATGCCGGCAGAACAGAACAGAAGTGATCTCTGATGAGGTTCTCAAAGCACTAACTGATGAAGGGCACAGTGGTGGATGTTTTGAAACATTGGGGGACAACAGACATGGAAAGCATGCTGTACAGTTATAAAACACACTAGACATTTATTGATATGAAGTCCTAATGGACAAATGAAAGTTGTACACCCTCAGAGACAATGTCAGCTACCCGTTTCCTGTCTCACTAGAATGTTTTAATGAAACAAACGAGTGCGTACATGCCAGTTGTGTTTCACAGGGAGGGACTGATCAGTTGTGAACTGAAACCCCAGTCAGGGTCTCTTCCTCTGCAGTGCCTCTCTCTGCTCCCAGTAACCTCCGTGTGTCTGAGGAGTGGTACAACCGCTTCCGCATCAGCTGGGACGCGCCGCCGTCGCCCACCATGGGTTACAGGATCGTCTACCAGCCCACCTCAGGTACCCGAGTGCCTCATCACACACACACACACACACACACACACACACGCTGACCTCTGACCTCTGACCT
>NW_015628314.1:108245-110699 GCF_001515625.1 Sinocyclocheilus rhinocerous
ATCTGATCTGATCATTACATCTGATCTATTATCACATCTGATCTGTTATCAGATCTGATCTGATCATTACATCTGATCTATCACGTATGATCTAAAATCACATCTCATCTGTTACCACATGTGATCTGTTAATACACGTCTGATCTATAATCACATCTGATCTATTAATACACCGTCCTATCTATTATTACATCAGATCTTTTATTACATCTGATCTATTCATTACATCTGATTTATTTTCACATCTGATCTGTTATTTTGTTTTGAACTGATCATTTGTGCATCTGATCTATTAGTACTCACCTGATCTGTTTAATATGTCTGATATGTTAAACTCATCTGATCTGTGCTGAAATGATCAGTTGTATATGTCTGATCTGTTTTATTCTCCTGCAGAAGTGAATCCTGCAGTACTTCTTGTGTCTGTATGGTTTGTTGATTGTTGTGTTTGTCGTTCAGTGGCGTTGCCGACGGTCAGTAATCTGGAGCTGCATGACATCACTCACAGTAGCATGCGTGCGCGCTGGCGGGAGGCAGAGGGGGCTTCTGGGTACATGATCCTGTACGCGCCTCTGACGGAGGGTGACCCCGCGGACGAGAAGGAGGTGGAATACACACACACACACACACACACTACAGGTCCTCTCACACTGCATGCGAATGTCCAGCGTGAAGATTTGGACTAGAATCAGTCGATGACACCCGGCTGGAACATGCATGAATGTAGATGCTCTCAGATCTGTGAGTATCCCTTACTAGTGAGTGTGTGTTTGTGTGTTTACAGGTTAAAGTGTCCGACTCCGTGACTCAGGTTGAACTGGAAGGTTTAACTCCTGCGACCGAATACACAGTGACTGTTTATGCCCTGTATGGAGAGGAAGCCAGTGACCCCATGACCGCGCAGGAGACCACGCGTGAGTCCAAACCCCAGACACGCAACACATCAGAGAAACACATGTGTGTGCTAAATACTAGCCTTCACCAGAGAAGAGCTGATAATATCATCTGTCTGACTCTCTCGCTCTCAGTCCGTCTGACTCCGGCTCGTAATCTGCGCATCTCAGACGTCAGTCACAGCTCCGCTAAACTCTCGTGGGACGCGGCGTCTCGTAAGGTCAAAGGTTACCGTATTGTTTATGTGAAGACGGACGCTGTGGAGACCAATAAGGTGAGACCGCATCCGGCCACTGTGAACTGAATTGTTTTGGCATGTCTCTGACCTTTGACCCTTTGGTGACCTCAGGTGGAAGTGGGTCCGGTCACCACGCTGTTGCTGCGTAACCTGACCTCTCTGACGGAGTACACCGTCGCCATCTTTGCCCTGTATGACGAGGGACAAGCAGAACCGCTGACGGACAGCTTCACCACCAGTGAGGACACGCATAGCATTAATATATAAAAAATAACATTAAGTTCAAATATAATTGAAATGCAAAAAAAAAAAACATACAATCAAGTTGTAAATTGAAATCATATTTCTTTTTTTAATGTGTGTGTGTGTGTTGTAGGTGAGGTTCCTCTGCCGCTGAATCTCCGCAGCAGTGACGTGTCCACCGATAGCTTCAGAGTGATGTGGCAAGACGCCGCTTCTGACGTCTCCTTCTACAGACTCACTTGGAGACCCGCAGCAGGAGGAGAGACTAAAGAGGTGCACACACCTGTCTGTCTGCCCGTCTGTCTCTGCATTTGTCTTGTTGAAAACGAAACACCAGCGATCTCATCACTGTTGTCTGCATCAGTCCGTCTGATGACTCTGTGTTCGTCTGCAGGTTCTCATCAATGATAACTCCAACTGGTTTGTCATCACGGGTCTGAAGCCTTTGACTGAATATGAAGTTTCTCTGTCTGCGATCTACAGAGACGAGTCTGAGAGCGATCTGGTGGAGATCAGTGAGACCACAGGTCTGACGTCACGTGATCGTTCATTAAGCCCAGTGCTGTCGGAATATTGACCGGAATCACGAAACTTAAAATGTGTTTTTTTGTCTCTAATTTTGTTTGAAGTCGCCAGAACAACAACAGTTGTGACGACGACCGTCAGAACGACTACAGCCGGTAAAATCTCTCATGTGTTCCTAGCAGATGTTTTCCTGCGTCAGAAATGCTCTTCGGCAGTCTCTTACAGACATGTTCATGCACACGCAATAGCTGTGTTTTTTGTTTGCGTGGCACTTCTGCTCCTCTGAACTTCTTGCATTTCCCCAAACATTTCATTAACCTTCAGAACAGCAGTTGATGACTCAGTCACTACAGAAAACATCGCAAAGATTGATTTCTTTCACTTTGCTGACCACCGAAACCTTGAATGCGCTCGGATCATCATGGCTTCAGCTCATTGTCTGTCTCTGTGTGTATGTGTCTGTGTGTGTCTGTGTGTGTCTGTGTGTGTCTGTGTGTGTGAGTGTGTGTGAGTGTCTGTGTGTGTGTGTGTGTGTGTGTGTGTGTGTGAGTGTG
>NW_015628314.1:110877-114314 GCF_001515625.1 Sinocyclocheilus rhinocerous
TAAATATTTTAGAAATTGAAAATAAACTAACATTGTGATATGCTTTAAGTGTTTTATATCTCTGGATTTTATTGTAGGTAAGTCAAGTGTTGATTTGAGAAAGCTAAATTGATCAGGCTAAATTATGACCGGCTCATAATTGCATTATTGAGAAAAAAAAAGCAAAGATAAGTCGCATCTGTGTAGAAGTCATGTTTTATTACATTAGTAAAATCTGGTAAATAAATCGAAACATCTCCAAACATTGTAAACACTATCAAATCAAATCAGATCAAATCTCTTTATTGTCACACATCGTGTAAACGGGTGTACCCGCAATTCTCTGTAACGGGCCGTATAAACAACACGACATATGATAACTGACAGTATACATTAAATAACAATATACACATTTACACAAGATACACAGTATACACAAGGAATAGACAGGACGTTTTCATGTTACAATCGAATGCAGTTGCAGTAATGACAGTAATAGTCAGTATAATTCACAGTAATAACACAGTGAGGTAAATGTGGATGTTGTTATAGAGAGCAGTTAATGCGCTGTGATGTTTAGTGCAGATAGCTCGTCAGAGTGCTGAAGAGAGATGATGTAGCCTGCGTCGAGTGCTGTCACTTAGAGTCAGTGTAACTAGTCTGGTAATAAAGTGCAGTGTAAGGGTATATGAGGTGTGTTGTGTTGTTTTATTGGCTGGAGTTCAGCAGTCTCGCAGTCTGCTGGTGTGGGTCCTGATGCTGTGGTATCGTCTGCCTGATGGTAGCAGTGAGAGCAGTTCGTAGCTCGGGTGGCAGGAGTCTCTGATGATCTTCCATGCTTTCCTCACACATCGCTGGGTGTAGATGTCCTGGAGGAAGGGAAGCTCACCTCCGACGATGTGCTGGGCTTTCCGGTTGAGAGTGATGCTGTTCCCGTACCAGCCGGACAGCTGTAGAATTGTTTTAGAATTTTTGGGCTCAGACCAAATTTCTTCTGTTGCCTGAGGAAGAAGAGACGCTGGTGGGCCTTCTTCACCACTGACTGTGTGTGAGGAGACCAGGTGAGGTCCTGGACACCAAGGAACTTGAAGCTGTTGACCCTTCAAGGAGAACAGGAGAGGACTGAGAACATAGCCCTGTGGGGCACCGGTGTTGAGGGTCAGTGGGGAGGAGATATTGCTGCCAACTCTAGTCCAGGATCTATTCAGACCCAGAGCCCGGAGTTTCACCACAAGCTTAGGGGGCACTATGGTATTAAACGCTGAGCTGTAGTCAACAAACAGCATTCTCACATAGGTGTTCCTCTTGTCCAGATGGGAAAGTGCAGTGTGCAGGGTGAAGGCAATTGCGTGGTCAGTGGAGCGGTTGTTGCGGTAGGCGAACTGCAGTGGGTCGAGAGATGCCGGCAGAACAGAACAGAAGTGATCTCTGATGAGGTTCTCAAAGCACTAACTGATGAAGGGCACAGTGGTGGATGTTTTGAAACATTGGGGGACAACAGACATGGAAAGCATGCTGTACAGTTATAAAACACACTAGACATTTATTGATATGAAGTCCTAATGGACAAATGAAAGTTGTACACCCTCAGAGACAATGTCAGCTACCCGTTTCCTGTCTCACTAGAATGTTTTAATGAAACAAACGAGTGCGTACATGCCAGTTGTGTTTCACAGGGAGGGACTGATCAGTTGTGAACTGAAACCCCAGTCAGGGTCTCTTCCTCTGCAGTGCCTCTCTCTGCTCCCAGTAACCTCCGTGTGTCTGAGGAGTGGTACAACCGCTTCCGCATCAGCTGGGACGCGCCGCCGTCGCCCACCATGGGTTACAGGATCGTCTACCAGCCCACCTCAGGTACCCGAGTGCCTCATCACACACACACACACACACACACACACACACGCTGACCTCTGACCTCTGACCTCTGACAGCGGCCAGCCGCGCGCTGGAGACGTTCGTGGGCGACGACATCAACACCATGCTGATTGTCAATCTGTTGAGCGGGACGGAGTACAACGTTAAAGTCATCGCCACCTACACCACGGGATCCAGCGAGGCCCTGAGTGGACGCGCCAAAACACGTGAGTGCACGACACACTGAACACGCGTGTGCGTGTGAGCGCCTCTGACGCCCTGTGTCTGTCTCTCTAGTGTATCTGGGAGTGAGTAACCTCAGCACGTATCAGGTGCGGACGAGCAGCATGTGTGTGCAGTGGCAGCCGCATCGACACGCAAACCTGTACCGCCTCGTCCTGCAGTCGCCGCTCCGTGAGTGTTTGTGTTCGGAAATACTTACACATGCTTTAGAGACGAATGTGTTCACAGAAGTGAGTTAAACCTGACAAAACGTTCTTTTGATGACGTCCTCATTTGTGAAATCTGTAAAAAACAAAGTAAATAACGTTTTTGTTTTTTTTAAGGACACTAAGACACTACAGGTGAATAGAGTACATGTAACGAATATAGCTAACCATAATTCACCAGTTTAATGAATTACATTAAGAATTTCAAATATTTTTTGTATTTCAAGTTTTCTGAAATGTTATGTTTATATATGCAAATGAGGCATTATCTAATTAAATATGCACTAATTTGCATGAATTTCCAGAACAGAAATCTGAGCATCGATTCATAATTCTTGTTTGATTTTGTCCTCATATTAGAGTTAAAGGTTTTTCCAGAGGGGATTCTGGATTTCTCTTTTTATCATAAATCAGAAAATACTGTCAGCAGACAGAAAACAAACACATTTTCACCATGTTTTTAGGAGTAAAATGTTGAATAAATCAGGTATCAATCGTGTGAATCAGGGTTATTATAGTGAACCCAAGCTAAATCTAAAAACTTTAACATTTTAAACCAATTAAAAATGTTAAACCATTAAAAAACAATTTTGTTTTTCTTACTTGAAATAAAATAAACTTTAACTGAAATAAAATAAAATATAAAAAAACAAATTTTGTTTATTTCATCTAGTTGCTAAGGCAACATTTCTCATTTTTATTATCTTTAAAAATTACTAAAACTGAAATAAAAATTAATAAACATATTTTAAAAAAAACAATAAAAAATGATTTTATGCAAAACATCCATAAAACTATAATAGTATCTAAATAATACTAACATTTTGTTACTTGAAATAAAATAAACTTACTAAACAAACTAAATTACTAAAACTTCAACAAAAAACATAATATAAAAATAAAAAACTACTTCAAAATATTAATAAATAGTATCTCAGTGATATAGTAAAACAGTTCTGGTTTCTCTGGATTTCTTCTGTGATTGTTAATGTTCAAAGTGTGATGCGAGGTCATACTGTACATCCATCTATGATTCATATGTGATCGTTCTATCTACGGAGGACAGGATTTGAGCTTGTTTGCTCTGCTCATGATAACAGCCATGTTCTTAAACAAAAGCATCTCAGCATTGTCTGGATGAGAAGTAAACTGTTT
>NW_015628314.1:114412-116527 GCF_001515625.1 Sinocyclocheilus rhinocerous
AGGGCAATAGAATATACGGTCTGTACAGTATAAAAACCATTACGCCTATGGAATGTCCCCATAAAACATGGAAACACAACATGTGTGTGTGTGTGTGTGTGTGTGTGCGCGCAGTGCAGCGTCTGGCCATCAGGAATCTGCAGCTGAGCGATATGACGACCTTCAGCATGCGTGTATCATGGGATCTGCTGGGTCCAAACGTGCGTCAGTACCGAGTGTCGTACATCAGCACACGAGGAGACCGCGCCGAACAGACGGTGAGCGTCTGAATCTGACTATCCATGCTCTCCTACATGTCTTCAAACGTATGATTATAACCTGAATATATATATAGACATTGCAAATGGTGCTGATTTAAATGCAAGTGTCATTTTTAGGGATGCACGATATTATCGGAACTTAGTAAACATCGGTAACGGCCCGATATCAAAAATTATGCCGATATGCCTTGCTGAATGAACTTTGCCTGTGGATCGCCAAATTTAATCTGAGAATACAAGTACAGAATGAGGCGTCCGGTGTGTGATGAGAGTAAAGAGTCCTAACGCCCGTCCGGTGAGGCCTTTTATTTATTTAGGGGGCGCTGTAGGCCTACTTGTAATAAAATGAAAGTAAAATACACAAATAACATTAAGATTGTGTTTCTGATTAAATAAAGCAGTAATTGATGTCATAAAATCACGAGTATGTTTAGATTTAAAGGTCAGAAAGAATAGCTTACATCAATAAAAATCACAAACATGACACTTGGAAATTAATTTGATATATACAGATTTATTCATTAATGTGTAATGAAAACAAACACATTTTCACCATGTTTTTAGGAGTAAAATGTTGAATAAATCAGGTATCAATCGTGTGAATCAGGGTTATTATAGTGAACCCAAGCTAAATCTAAAAACTTTAACATTTTAAACCAATTAAAAATGTTAAACCATTAAAAAACAATTTTGTTTTTCTTACTTGAAATAAAATAAACTTTAACTGAAATAAAATAAAATATAAAAAAACAATTTTTTTTTATTTCAGCTAGTTGCTAAGGCAACATTTCTCATTTTAATTTAGTTTAACTTTATATACTAAAATAATTAAAACTACAATGGAAATAAAATCAATAAAAACTGTATAGGCATATATATATATATATATATATAAAAAACACTTAATGTGTATTTTGGATGTTTTCTAGTCCACTATAAAAAAGAGACATGAAATGGAAGCAAAACACACCAAAAACTGACCAGTGCATGAAAGCACATAGTTTAATTGTAAAAATTAATAATTGTATTGTTTGGTTATAGTAACTAGCTGTATATAAAGCGATGGCAGTCTATGGAATGCTGTCAGGTGATTGTAACTTTGGCATGTCAGTGGTGAGGCTTCATGTGATTATAGGTCACTGAACAAAACGCCTCATTTAGAGTCTGAAACATGCAGCGTATAAACATGATTCACAGCGTCGTTTGACAGATGTCTGATCGTGTTCACATATGAGACCAGTACCGCTTTACTTTCAGAAGAGTTCACACGCTTTACCTGATACTGATGTACAGTGCAGTAGATGTCAACACACACACACACACACTTAAAGTCTACACCTACACCTACCCCAACCCTAAACCTACCCTTACAGTAATGCAGATATATTAAATATTGTTATTCAGCATGAGAAAAAGGACGCAATATTGATGTGCGCATGCACAGTAAACTCTGGTAGGACAATCTGACGGGTAGGATGTCAGGACACCGGGATTCTGCCGTATTTTACCATTATATCCCGCTATCATCCCGTTTAAATATTTTCAGGTCTTGCAGTCTCCTCTAATGAGCTGATGAGTTGAATCAGGTGTGATAGATGAGGGAGACACAAAATGTGCAGTGCTGGGGCTACTCCAGGACAGGTTTGAGAACCACTGGATTAATTGATTAAATATGAGCGCTGCAAGTTTCAAACTTTGTTTACTGCGGTTACCGGGGAAACGGCTATATTCCTGGTGAAAAGCGCCACCTGCTGGCAGAGAATGAATTTGCATTTTCTGCTCTTTGTTTAGACCAAAGCAGAAAACACGCAGTTGTAAATGTGAACTGGTGGATCGACAAGAAGATAATGAATTA
>NW_015628314.1:116537-119469 GCF_001515625.1 Sinocyclocheilus rhinocerous
GACACACACACACACACAAACTCTCACTCACTTTCTGCTCCGTCAGTTTCAGCTCTCTAATGACAATATAGTTACTGAGTTTCTAATAGATACGGTAGATATAATGGTTGAAATGTAAACATATAAAAATTCCAAACCATTTTTAGTCATTACATGAGATGATATATTTTAGTGATACATTTGTTTGTATCTTTCAGCAAAAGCTTTGATGTTCCTTCATGCTGTAACTGTACTGACAATCAGAGGAAGGGGATTACAATTTTTTATTAAAATGAATAAAATTAGCATAATTTGAACTTTGTATTTCATTGAAAATCAGATAAAAGACTAAATGTTCAAAACGTAATGTTTTTTCCTGAAGCTCACGTTCTCTTTGTGACGTGTGGCTCACAGTGCCGAGCACATCACATGTACTGAAGTGTTTCCTGTTTTCTGTCATTCAAACGTGTCTGTAGTTCCTGTGGCCACGGTTCCGCCCACTACAGAGCGGTTCTCATCTGCTCTGTGTGTGTGTGTGTGTGTCAGTGTGTCGAGCCACTAAAGCAGATCTGGTGTTTCTGGTGGACGGGTCGTGGAGTATCGGAGATGACAACTTCCAGAAGATCATCCGCTTCCTGTACAGCACCGCCGGAGCTCTGGACCGCATCGGTCCGGACGGGACTCAGGTGAGTGAAACTCATGAGATTGTTTTTCTTCACACAGTGTGAATCAGGCCATGTTCTAAAAGATAAATCATGGCTTTTGTCAGACTGAAAGTGACATCTAGTGACACCAGAGACGTGTTTGCGCTGAAGTCTAAATATAGGTCCAAATGCACAACCTAATAAACAGAAGCAGTTATGTCTGAAAGAGAGAAAAGTTCAGTGTTTTTGGTGGAGATAAAGCATCATGTTAAATAAGCCTGTGTGTGTCTCTCAGGTGGCCATCGCTCAGTTCAGTGACGACGCTCGCACCGAGTTCAGGCTCAGCTCATACGACAAGAAAGAAAACCTGCTGGACGCCATTCAGAGGATCTCATATAAAGGAGGAAACACAAAGACAGGCAAAAACCAGCCCCCACACACACACACACACACTCTCAATCATCCACTGTAAACACACACACACACGTATGACTGCGTTTGACCTCTGACCTCTGCAGGCCGGGCAATGCAGCACGTGAAGGACTCTGTGTTCACGGCGGTGGGCGGAGCCAGAAGGGGCGTGCCTAAAGTCCTGGTGGTGCTGACAGACGGCCGTTCCCAAGACGACGTGCTCCAGGTTTCCCAGGAGATCCAGGCAGAAGGTGCGTCGCCACGGCAATGGTCACAACAATGAAACTCTGTTGCCTTGTTACGGTTCACAACTCTTTAAACGTTGATATTTCATAGAGCGTGTGTTTGTTGTAGGTTACATCGTTTTTGCCATTGGTTTTTCCGATGCTGATTACGGCGAGCTGGTGAGTATCGCCAGCAAACCCAGCGAGAGACACGTGTTCTTCGTGGACGATCTGGATGCTTTCAGAAAGATTGAAGAGAAACTGATCACCTTTGTTTGTGAAGCTGCATCAGCAAGTAAGTGTGCGTGAGTGTGTGTGTGTGTGTGTGTGTGTGCGTGAGTGTGTGTGTGTGAGTGTGTGTGTGTGTGTGTGTGTGCGTGAGTGTGTGTGTGTGAGTGTGTGTGTGTGTGTGTGTGTGCGTGAGTGTGTGTGTGTGAGTGTGTGTGTGTGTGTGTGTGTGCGTGAGTGTGTGTGTGTGAGTGTGTGTGTGTGTGTGTGTGTGCGTGAGTGTGTGTGTGTGAGTGTGTGTGTGTGTGTGTGTGTGCGTGAGTGTGTGTGTGTGAGTGTGTGTGTGTGTGTGTGTGTGCGTGAGTGTGTGTGTGTGAGTGTGTGTGTGTGTGTGTGTGTGCGTGAGTGTGTGTGTGTGAGTGTGTGTGTGTGTGTGTGTGTGCGTGAGTGTGTGTGTGTGAGTGTGTGTGTGTGTGTGTGTGTGCGTGAGTGTGTGTGTGTGAGTGTGTGTGTGTGTGTGTGTGTGCGTGAGTGTGTGTGTGTGAGTGTGTGTGTGTGTGTGTGTGTGCGTGAGTGTGTGTGTGTGAGTGTGTGTGTGTGTGTGTGTGTGCGTGAGTGTGTGTGTGTGAGTGTGTGTGTGTGTGTGTGTGTGCGTGAGTGTGTGTGTGTGAGTGTGTGTGTGTGTGTGTGTGTGCGTGAGTGTGTGTGTGTGAGTGTGTGTGTGTGTGTGTGTGTGCGTGAGTGTGTGTGTGTGAGTGTGTGTGTGTGTGTGTGTGTGCGTGAGTGTGTGTGTGTGAGTGTGTGTGTGTGTGTGTGTGTGCGTGAGTGTGTGTGTGTGAGTGTGTGTGTGTGTGTGTGTGTGCGTGAGTGTGTGTGTGTGAGTGTGTGTGTGTGTGTGTGTGTGCGTGAGTGTGTGTGTGTGTGTGTGTGTGTGTGTGTGCGTGTGAGTGTTTATGCGAGAGTATGTGTGCGTTTGTGTGAGTGTGCATGTTGAGTGTGTGTGTTTCAGTGTTACTTTAGTAACATTGATATACTGTTACAGGTTTTTTTTACAGAGTTTCCGCGGGGTCTTAAAAAGTCTTAAATTGTACAATAAAGTCTTAATTATGATTTCAAGAGGTCTTAAATTTGGGGACGGAAAGACCAGAATTGCGATATGGCTGATTGTGACGATTTAACTTCAAAAGGCTATGATTTAATTGAATAAACAGGAGCGCTGCAGGTTCAGAATCTGGTGCTGTTGCTCTGCGTTCTGCTGTTACCGTGGGAACAGTGATATTTCTACCAAACGCTCCACCTGCTGGCAGAGAATGAATGAGCATTTTCAATAAAACTGTTGTTTTGTTCAGAGTTCAGACAAATGCAAAAATAGACCCATGTTTTTACCCTGCAAACACGCAGAGCTTTAAATGTGAACTGGTGGATCGATAAGAAGACAATGCATTA
>NW_015628314.1:119499-122982 GCF_001515625.1 Sinocyclocheilus rhinocerous
AGTCTTAAATTTAGTTGTATCAAATTTAAGGCCTTAAAAAGTCTTAAATTGTACAAGAAAGTCTTAATTATGATTTCAAGAGGTCTTACATTTTGGGACGGAAAGACCAGAATTGTGATATGGCTTGCTGTGATGGTTAAACTTCAAAAAGCTATGATTTCATTAAATAAACATGAGCGCTGCACGTTTCAAAGTCAATAAAACTGTTGTTCAATAAAACTGTTGTTTTGTTCAGAGTTCAGACAAATGCAAAAATAGACCCATGTTTTTACCCTGCAAACACGCAGAGCTTTAAATGTGAACTGGTGGATCGATAAGAAGACAATGCATTAAAAAATCTAAACAGTAGGGGTGTGCGATATGTATGGTCTGCGATAATATAGTAATTGTTGTTTTAACGATGTGCGATTTGATATTATCGAGTATATCGCGAAAAGCAAACAAAACGCCTACAGAGTGCGCGCCCCCACCCCCCACCCTTCTTTCCCGTATTTTGGTACCCAAATGTTGACAGGTATGGTTATTAGGCATGGATATTTGGAGACCAGCCATATTTGCCCCTTCTGCATTATTATCATTCAGTCGTACAAGTAGAATGTGACGGCGGGGGATATTTTTCCCGCCCCTCCACTGTGATTGCAAAACACACTTCCAGAGTGCACGAATACATTAGATGATGAAGTCTAGTAAGTTAACATAGGTTAAACTAGTGCGCATACGCATTTAGAGTGCGTTCTTTCACTGCATGAATCAGTCTAATAAAATGCATTTAAAATGATCACATAATTCAAGATATGGGGCAGAAAATTTATATATTTATATCATTTCATATAGTTAATATCACACTAAGAGTGCCGTTTTTTTCTCCAAAAGTCAGCATGATTACAAATGTGATATTGATTTTATACAACAGTTTAATAAACAATAAGTTGATATTAAGAGACGAGTGTGTGTGTGTGTGTGTGTGTGTATGAGAGAGAGAGAGTGAATTATAAAATTTATAAAACATTGCTTTTAAAATTAAGCAATAAATAGTAATACGTATAACTATGTAATAATTAGGGTTGCAAAGGGGTGGAAAATTTCCGGTCAATTTCCACAAACTTTCCAAAAATCCCTGGAATATTCCCCAAAAATCCTGGAAATTTTCCACCTTTTTGCAACCCCAGTGATAAGTGATAATTAGTAATAGTGTGTGTGAGAGAGAGTGTGTGTGATAAGTGTGAGTGTGTGTGTGATAAGTGTATGTTTGTTGACGTGTTTCTATCTTGTTGTCTGTAGCGTGTCCATCAGTACCCATGAGCGGCAGCACTTTACCAGGTAAACCGTACAAACACACACAGTCTCTGTGAGGCTATTTACATGTTTTATTTTCTGATTAAGCTTTCTTAAATATTCTGAGGCAGTGGCCACTGATGACAAGATGTAGAGAAAGGCTCTCTCTAGAAAACGCCCAGCGGTGGCTCTTCAGAGCAGTGTTGATCTAGACCAGTGGTCTCACACTCAATTCCTGGAGGGCCACAGCTCTGCACAGTTTAGCTCCAACCCTAATCAAACACCCCTGATCCAGCTAATCCAGCTCTTCAGGATCACAAGCAGGTGTGATTTGGAGCTGGTTGAAGCTAAACTCTGCTCCATGTATTCTCCATGTTCCTCCAAAATATTATTTTTCATATTAATATTGCTGTAGTCTGGAGATGTTATTCATGCCTGTCAATCCTCCCGTTTTTGGGTGATATTTTTCCCGCCCCTCCACTGTGATTGGACGCCGGGGTAAACAGTGATGAGTGCTGCATTTTACCCAGAGTTCAAATTGTGTGGGTGTTGTGGCCACTGTAATGCACTTAATAATGGGTTGATGTTTATGTGGCATCATCTCCATATGACTGGATGCTGCTGAAGAGGTGATTGCTGTGGTTGACTGATCATGAGAAGTATTTTCTGTGCTGCTGCTGTGTGTCAGGGTTCAGGATGATGGAGACGTTCGGGCTGGTGGAGCATATGTACAGCAGTGTGAGCGGTGTGTCCATGGAGCCGGGGACCTTCAACAGCTACAGCAGCTTCAGACTCGGCAGCGACGCACTCGTCACGCAGCCCACCAGGTGATGCACACGTCTGACGTCTGATTCCCGCTGCACATGTGGACTAGTGAATGCGGGTTTAGAGTCACGCCACAGTCACACCAGACTCTGAGCATGTGAAATTTCTACAGACACTGCAACGGCCACGTCTTTTTAAAAACATAATCAACATATAATACATCCAAAATCAGGGTTTCTGCAGGTATTAAATGAAGTCTTAATTCATCCTTCCACATATTAATGCCTTAGAAGGTTTTAAATCAGATCAGAAAGTCTTAAATTTAAATTCAATTTAAATTAAAGTCATGACATTAAATGTTGCATCAATGCAAAGAAATGGATGTCTCAAATCTTCAATTCATTCCTTACATTTTCTTTACCTGGTCTTTCACCGTGTCCTAACCGGATTAGATTAGATTATATTAGATTAGATTAGATTAAACTTTATTGTCATTGCACATGTAAGGTACAAGGCAATGAAATGCAGTTAGCATCTAACCAGAAGTGCAATAAGCAGTAAGTACAGGATATACAGTGTCTCCAATATGTTACAAATGTACAATAAATATACAGATAAGGCAGTACTATGGACATAATTTACAGATTTTTAAATACTATCAGCATGATATACAGATAGGTGTACTATGAACATACTATACAGATGGATTATGTAATAAGTGTATGAGGCTATTTACATGTTTTATTTTCTGATTAAGCTTTCTTAAATATTCTGAGGCAGTGGCCACTGATGACAAGATGTAGAGAAAGGCTCTCTCTAGAAAACGCCCAGCGGTGGCTCTTCAGAGCAGTGTTGATCTAGACCAGTGGTCTCACACTCAATTCCTGGAGGGCCACAGCTCTGCACAGTTTAGCTCCAACCCTAATCAAACACCCCTGATCCAGCTAATCCAGCTCTTCAGGATCACAAGCAGGTGTGATTTGGAGCTGGTTGGAGCTAAACTCTGCTCCATGTATTCTCCATGTTCCTCCAAAATATTATTTTTCATATTAATATTGCTGTAGTCTGGAGATGTTATTCATGCCTGTCAATCCTCCCGTTTTTCCCGGTGTTCTGTCGATTTATAATACCCTGTCAGATTTTGCTACCTCCCATTAAAACAGTGGGTATTACAATTCGACAACGAAAAATGCTACCTGTAAAATTATGGTTTATTAACGTCTACACCTACTCCAACCCTAAACCTACCCTTACAGTAATGCAAATACAGTAATTATGTGTTATATTCGCAGTTGTAGATAGAAGGGATACAGCTACAGGAAACCAACAATAAATATTTTTTTCTACCTATTAGATTGTGTTTTATTAAAGTCTACACCTACCCCAACCCTAAACCTACCCTTACAGTAATGCAGATACATTAAATATTGTTGTTCAGCATGA
>NW_015628314.1:123236-129672 GCF_001515625.1 Sinocyclocheilus rhinocerous
CCCCACCCCCCACCCTTCTTTCCCGTATTTTGGTACCCAAATGTTGACAGGTATGGTTATTAGGCATGGATATTTGGAGACCAGCCATATTTGCCCCTTCTGCATTATTATCATTCAGTCGTACAAGTAGAATGTGACGGCGGGTGATATTTTTCCCGCCCCTCCACTGTGATTGGACGCCGGGGTAAACAGTGATGAGTGCTGCATTTTACCCAGAGTTCAAATTGTGTGGGTGTTGTGGCCACTGTAATGCACTTAATAATGGGTTGATGTTTATGTGGCATCATCTCCATATGACTGGATGCTGCTGAAGAGGTGATTGCTGTGGTTGACTGATCATGAGAAGTATTTTCTGTGCTGCTGCTGTGTGTCAGGGTTCAGGATGATGGAGACGTTCGGGCTGGTGGAGCATATGTACAGCAGTGTGAGCGGTGTGTCCATGGAGCCGGGGACCTTCAACAGCTACAGCAGCTTCAGACTCGGCAGCGACGCACTCGTCACGCAGCCCACCAGGTGATGCACACGTCTGACGTCTGATTCCCGCTGCACATGTGGACTAGTGAATGCGGGTTTAGAGTCACGCCACAGTCACACCAGACTCTGAGCATGTGAAATTTCTACAGACACTGCAACGGCCACGTCTTTTTAAAAACATAATCAACATATAATACATCCAAAATCAGGGTTTCTGCAGGTATTAAATGAAGTCTTAATTCATCCTTCCACATATTAATGCCTTAGAAGGTTTTAAATCAGATCAGAAAGTCTTAAATTTAAATTCAATTTAAATTAAAGTCATGACATTAAATGTTGCATCAATGCAAAGAAATGGATGTCTCAAATCTTCAATTCATTCCTTACATTTTCTTTACCTGGTCTTTCACCGTGTCCTAACCGGATTAGATTAGATTATATTAGATTAGATTAGATTAAACTTTATTGTCATTGCACATGTAAGGTACAAGGCAATGAAATGCAGTTAGCATCTAACCAGAAGTGCAATAAGCAGTAAGTACAGGATATACAGTGTCTACAATGTTACAAATGTACAATAAATATACAGATAAGGCAGTAATATGGACATAATTTACAGATTTTTAAATACTATCAGCATGATATACAGATAGGTGTACTATGAACATACTATACAGATGGATTATGTAATAAGTGTATGTACACTATAAGCAGAAACTATGAACATATGGACATCATTTACAAATTAATATGTATAAGCTGTGCAAAACTCTAGTGCAATGGACATTAAAAAAAAGTGCATAGAAAATATTCCAGTGTGCAAATGGATCATTTCAGTATTCTGGATGTACAGACAGTAGTGCAAGTAATAACAAGTGTAACAGTTTTTTTTTTTTTTTTTGTAAACCAGATGTAGTGTTGAGGAGTGTGTAGTGTAGTGGTGATCAGCGGGCAGAATTCAGTAAGGAGACAGCTGTAGGGAAAAAGCTGTTCCTAAGTCTGCATTTTTTTTAAACCAGGTGTGGTGAGGAGTGTGTAGTGGTGTGTGTGTGTGTGTGTGGGGGGTGTGTCAGCGGGCAGAATTCAGTAAGGAGACAGCTGTATGGAAAAAGCTGTTCCTGAGTCTGCTGGTCCTTGTCCGGAGGCTCCTGAAGCGCCTCCTGGAGGGCAGAAGGTTAAACAGTCTATGGTCAGGGTGAAAGAAGTCCTTAAGAATGCTGCAAGCTCGACGTAGACAGCGTTTCCTCTGGATGTCCTCAGTAGCAGGAAGTGGTTTCCCTGTGATGCATTGGGTGGTTTTCACCACCCTCTGCAGTGCCTTGCGGTTAGCAATTGAGCAGTTCCCATACCAGACTGTGATACAACTGGTCAGGATGTTCTCGATCGCACATCGGTAGAAATTCACCAGGATGGCTGAAGACAACTGGTTCTTCTTCAGTGTCCTAAGGAAGAAGAGGTGCTGGTGAGCCTTCTTGACCAGGCTGGAGGTGTTTTATGGTCCAGGACAGGTCCTCTGAGATGTGGGTTCCCAGGAACTTGAAGCTGGAGACACGTTCAACAACCGTCCCGTTAATGTGGATGGGGTCATGCGTGCTTCTTCTTCTTCCTGAAGTCCACAATAAGCTCCTTTGTCTTACTGGTGTAAAGGAGCAGGTTGTTGTCAGCGCACCATGCGGCCAGGTGTGCTGTACCTCCTCTCTGTAGGCAGTCTCATCGTTGTCTCTGATGAGGCCAATCACTGTGGTGTCATCTGCAAACTTGATGATGGAGTTGGATCCATGCATAGGCCTGCAGTCGTGGGTGTAGAGGGAGAAGAGGAATGGGCTCAGCACACAGCCCTGTGGTACGCCGGTGTTGAGTGTGATGGTGGTGGAGCAGGTGTGGCCTGACCTAACATGCTGAGGCCTGTTGGTCAGAAATTCCATAATCCAGTTGCAGAGGGAGGGGTTAATGCCCAGGTCTCCAAGTTTAGTGGTCAGCTTGGAGGGAATGACAGTGTTAAATGCTGAGCTGAACTCAACAAACAACGTCCGTACATATGTGTTGTTATTGTCCCAAGTGTGTGAGTACCGAGTGCAGCACTGTGCATACTGCATCCTCTGTGCTCCTATTGCTACGGTAGGCAAATTGGTGTGGGTCCAGTGTGGATGTGAGGCAGTTCTTAAGGTGAGCTAGGACCAGTCGCTCAAAGCACTTCATAACAATAGGTGTGAGTGCTACGGGGCGGTAGTCATTCAGGCACGTCGGGGAGGAGTGTTTCGGCACTGGCACAATGGATGTGGACTTAAAGCATGTTGGCACAGTTGCTTGGGTGAGAGACAGGTTGAAAATGTCTGTGAAGACCCCTGCGAGCTGCTCTGCACATGCCCTAAGCATACGTCCAGGAATGCCGTCGGGGCCAGCAGCCTTGCGTGCGTTTGCAGATGCAGCATGACTCCGTGACACATAATGAAAGGTACCTTTTCTCATGTTAATCTGAGTTTTTGTCCTAACCAGACGCGAGAGCGATGCACAATGAGCGACAGCGGATTCTATTTTAGAAACGTTTCTATTTCTGCGACATCACGGCTGAAAAATCAACATACAAACTGACAGTGATAATCTCAGGTACTCAGATCATGTGCTTTATTCAATGTTAAAAGTGTCTAATGTGAGTTTGAATATCATTTTGAGTGACCTTTATAGCCATACTGAAAGCAACAACAGATAGTTCACCTCAGAAACTCAAGTGTATTCCATGACAGAGACTCTCAGAATGTATTTTAAATCATTTTAAAATAGTGTAATATTTATGAGTTAGATTATTTTTTGCGAGTGTAGTGCGCTTGCAGAGAGGCTCCGCCCACACGCTCTCCTGATTGGCTGTGATTCTTGATTGATTTTGTTGAGTCTGGTGCACACAGACAAACTGCTTGTCGCTGGAATCTGGTTAGGAGACGGTGTTAGTCTAACATTAACCTTCATAAAACCTGCACAAACCCTGAACATGTAAAAATATCACAATTACTCCACTTTACTACAATCCTGCAGAATTAAAGTTGTGTAAAGTATTCTTTTAATTCAGCTGAGGGGTCTCTCACGTCTTCACGTGTTATGGATTAGACGTCAGAGTTCACCAAACTTGAACTTTGGAACGCAGTAAAAATTCACTTGAGCTTGTGTTTCCGACTGAATGGAAGTCAATGGAATGAAGTGTAGTGGAGTCACTCTAGGAGGAGCTTGATTTGAGATGTGACACACACGTTTTATTTTCTAGTGCTGCACGTTGAATCATAATGTAATTGTCATCAGGTTTTCTGTTTCTCTCATTTTATTAAGCATAATTGCCTGCTGCTTATTTATACTGAAACGTTTTTAATTTGGCATTTGCGTTATCTTGCTTTGGTAACAAGCTTCCACAGGCATTCATGGTTGCAGTTGCCAGATGTCAAGAAATTAAATCCCCCAGTCAGAGCTTTTTTCATAAATCAATAAATTTTCTGTCCAGTGGTTTACTTAATCTTCCCAACCTGGCAACCATTCACATGTGCTCTCTCTGAGGAAAAAGCACTGATGAGCTGAAAACATCAGCAAACATAACCGTGATTTTATTTTTTTGTGTAAACTAATCGTGGTTAACATTTGACCATTATTATGCAGTTGTAAGAGCGTCTGCTGGATGCATGAATATAAAAATATGCTTCTAAAGATAAATGTCTCGTCTTCTCGTTTCACTTCACAGATCCAGGAAAGACACTGACTTACTTCAACACTGATTATAATGGTGATTTTCAGACGGTGACGTTTGAGGGGCCGGACATCCAGAAGCTCTTCTATGGCAGTTTTCATAAGGTCAGAGGTCACAGCCGCAGGAGATCCTGTCTGGTCCAGCAGTGAATGTGCTGTTGTCTAATGTGTGTGTGTGTGTGTGTGTGTGTGTGTGAGCGCAGCTGCACATCGCCGTCAGTAAGACGTCGGCTCTTGTGATGGTCGACTGTAAACCGGCGGGAGAGAAGCCTGTTAATGCGGCCAAAAACATCAGCACTGATGGCGTGGAGGTTCTGGGACGGATGGTGCGATCCAGAGGATCCAAAGACAACTCTGAACCGGTATGACAGAGACTCTCAGAATGTATTTTAAATCATTTTAAAATAGTGTAATATTTATGAGTTAGATTATTTTTTGCGAGTGTAGTGCGCTTGCAGAGAGGCTCCGCCCACACGCTCTCCTGATTGGCTGTGATTCTTGATTGATTTTGTTGAGTCTGGTGCACACAGACAAACTGCTTGTCGCTGGAATCTGGTTAGGAGACGGTGTTAGTCTAACATTAACCTTCATAAAACCTGCACAAACCCTGAACATGTAAAAATATCACAATTACTCCACTTTACTACAATCCTGCAGAATTAAAGTTGTGTAAAGTATTCTTTTAATTCAGCTGAGGGGTCTCTCACGTCTTCACGTGTTATGGATTAGACGTCAGAGTTCACCAAACTTGAACTTTGGAACGCAGTAAAAATTCACTTGAGCTTGTGTTTCCGACTGAATGGAAGTCAATGGAATGAAGTGTAGTGGAGTCACTCTAGGAGGAGCTTGATTTGAGATGTGACATGCACGTTTTATTTTCAAGTCGTTTGTAAAGCATGAAATCACACATGCGCACACAGAGCTGGAGATATTGAAATGAAATCAGCCTGAACTCTGATGGCGCAGGTTCATCCATCCGGAGGGGCTGCCGTCAGACTACACCATCACCATGGTCTTCCGCCTGCTCCCCGAGACGCCACAGGAGCCCTTTGCATTGTGGGAAGTCCTCAACAGCAACAACGAGCCGCTGGTGGGAGTCATTCTGGACAGTGAGTAACACCGCCGCGTCACAGTTCTGCAGCTCACGGGTTCGATTCTCACATGTTTACCTTGACTTAGTGCTGCACGTTGAATCATAATGTAATTGTCATCAGGTTTTCTGTTTCTCTCATTTTATTAAGCATAATTGCCTGCTGCTTATTTATACTGAAACGTTTTTAATTTGGCATTTGCGTTATCTTGCTTTGGTAACAAGCTTCCACAGGCATTCATGGTTGCAGTTGCCAGATGTCAAGAAATTAAATCCCCCAGTCAGAGCTTTTTTCATAAATCAATAAATTTTCTGTCCAGTGGTTTACTTAATCTTCCCAACCTGGCAACCATTCACATGTGCTCTCTCTGAGGAAAAAGCACTGATGAGCTGAAAACATCAGCAAACATAACCGTGATTTTATTTTTTTGTGTAAACTAATCGTGGTTAACATTTGACCATTATTATGCAGTTGTAAGAGCGTCTGCTGGATGCATGAATATAAAAATATGCTTCTAAAGATAAATGTCTCGTCTTCTCGTTTCACTTCACAGATCCAGGAAAGACGCTGACTTACTTCAACACTGATTATAATGGTGATTTTCAGACGGTGACGTTTGAGGGGCCGGACATCCAGAAGCTCTTCTAAGGCAGTTTTCATAAGGTCAGAGGTCACAGCCGCAGGAGATGCTATCCGGTCCAGCAGTGAATGTGCTGTTGTCTAATGTGTGTGTGTGTGTGTGTGTGTGTGTGTGAGCGCAGCTGCACATCGCCGTCAGTAAGACGTCGGCTCTTGTGATGGTCGACTGTAAACCGGCGGGAGAGAAGCCTGTTAATGCGGCCAAAAACATCAGCACTGATGGCGTGGAGGTTCTGGGACGGATGGTGCGATCCAGAGGATCCAAAGACAACTCTGCACCGGTACCGTGTGTGTGTGAGATCAATGTGAAATACATGCATAAATGTGGTTCAGAGTTAGAATAACACGCCTCACATCTGTGTGTATGTTTAGTTTCAGCTGCAGTCCTTTGATATTGTCTGCAGCACGTCATGGGCTCAACGGGACAAATGCTGCGAGCTGCCCAGCCTGGTGAGTGTGTGTGTGTGTGTGTGTGTGACGAGCTTTTCATCCGGATAATGGTACTA
>NW_015628314.1:131045-139277 GCF_001515625.1 Sinocyclocheilus rhinocerous
TGTGTGTGTGTGTGTGTGTGTGTGTGTGTGAGCGCAGCTGCACATCGCCGTCAGTAAGACGTCGGCTCTTGTGATGGTCGACTGTAAACCGGCGGGAGAGAAGCCTGTTAATGCGGCCAAAAACATCAGCACTGATGGCGTGGAGGTTCTGGGACGGATGGTGCGATCCAGAGGATCCAAAGACAACTCTGCACCGGTACCGTGTGTGTGTGAGATCAATGTGAAATACATGCATAAATGTGGTTCAGAGTTAGAATAACACGCCTCACATCTGTGTGTATGTTTAGTTTCAGCTGCAGTCCTTTGATATTGTCTGCAGCACGTCATGGGCTCAACGGGACAAATGCTGCGAGCTGCCCAGCCTGGTGAGTGTGTGTGTGTGTGTGTGTGTCATTGCAAGTTTGAGCTGATTCATGTGAATGATTTCATAGCGACTCATGGAGAGATTCACATCATCATGCATGTTCATGTACAGTGTGATTCAGCGGATGTGTTTGTTTGTTTGCAGAGAAAGGAAGCTGAGTGTCCATCTCTCCCGCGCGCCTGCACCTGCACTCAGGACAGTAAGGGCCCCCCTGGCCTCGCCGGCCCCCCAGTACGAGCCCTTCATCATCTTCATCATCATCATCATCATCTCAGACATCACTGACTGACTCTGTGTGTGTGTGTGTGTGTGTGTGTGACAGGGAGGTCCGGGCATCAGAGGATCCAGAGGAGATCGAGGTGAACCCGGCCCTGTGGTACAGTATTACCCACAATCCACCTCACTAACATTCACAAAATGAGTTCCAGAGATTATAAGTGTGATTGTATGAGTAGATTAACACACACCTGTGTGTGTGTGTGTGTGTGTGTGTGTGTGTGTGTGAAGGGTCCTGTTGGTCCAGTGGGGGACGCTGGCGTTCCGGGTGCTCAGGGGCCTCCCGGTCCTCCGGGGCCCAGCGGACGCTCTATCAGAGGCCCTCCGGTAACTAACAGCACCTTGACACTGATTCCACATTCACACTGGGGCTGTAAAAGTCAAATTCGAATTTCATATATTTTTTGAGTTTTTAAACGAGATGCACATTCAAACACAAAACACTTACATCCGTATTTTAAGTGTGTCAGGAGGCGCGAGACATGATGACGCAGCTGACGCAGTTTGTTTTTATTAGCCTGTCTAGTTCAGTGCGTTAGATGCGGCACTGCTGCACTGTTAAGATGAAAGATGAATAAGATGAATGGCTGAAAATGAGAGTGGAGAATGAATGGACTTGAATGGAATAATTCAGTTTTCTGTCACTATTTGACATTTTTCCCTTCAAACACTGAAACTACGTGAAACTAAGCGTTTATCCGTAACATGCTAACACCACGTCGCTTCACACATTTGACACCGCAATGTTTGCTATTTTGTCTTGTTTGTTTTCCCATGTTACTGATGCACTTCCCCTTATCTACATGCACCTTTTTATCTCCATTTTGTTGTGTGCAGATCTAGGAAATTATATTTGATTTATGTACATTTAAATGTTATGCAACAAAGTCATGTCCATTATATTGCTGTCAATAAAGTTCGGTTCTTTTTTTTTGTGCTCATTTTCCCTCTGACACAGGAGTTCTCAGCTCTGGCCCTCGAGGTCCACTTTCTTGTACAGTTTAACTCCAACCCTAATTAAACTCACCTAAACAAGCTCATCAAGGTCTTCAGGATCACTATAACGTTACAGGCAGGTGAGTTTGATCAAGGTTGGAGCTGAACTCTGCAGGAAAGTGGACCTCAAGGGCCAGAACTGAGAAGCCCTCAAACATAAAGTATGTCTTTAGAATTCAAACATAATTCAATTATTATTGTTATTTAAGTAATTTGAATGTAGTTCTCCAGCCCTAGTTTACACTGCTTTAGTCACTCACTCTCACTGATCACACAGATTCACAACTACTGAATCGGAGACATTCATTCAGAAGTGTAGTGACACTGTTAATCTCACACAGATCTCAGTTATATCTAGACATCCACTAGACTGGCTAGAAGATGATATTCCATATAAACTCAACACATTTATTCAGTTAATACTAAATGAGTGCACTAAAGGATTGGAGAAGTCCTGTATACGTCACCAGAGAGAAGACTGTCATTTCAGCGGAAGATCATTAACATGCATTTGTAAAATAGATAAGGAATTAACATTTCATGTCGACTTTAAATATTAAAGAAAAAGATTGTATCAGGTTGCATTTGATTCATTAATCTGCTCATTTTGAATTTCTTTTCAATCTTCTTAGCTAGTTTTTTCACTGGATGTGAGTAAAACAGCATCTTTGGGGGCTTATTGAAGTGTTTTGTTCAAAATATACTTCGCTTCTTTCCCGTAAGTTAGAATATACGTAAAGTGTGGGTGATGCGAATTTTGTCATCAGATCGGTAGACACGCACCGCCAGATTTTTGTAACCGTGCACACAATGTGTGCGCAGCTCGCACATGCGCTTTGAATTGTTTTTGCAGTACTGAGTTTGTCCACAAGGTGTCAACACTGAACCGGGCAATGAAAAAAGAAACAGAGGAGACGGAACAAGAACAACAACAAACTACTGAAGACAACAATGCATTGATGACTACATGTGTGAGGGATTAGAAGACAAGCACAACTTTAAACAAGTATAAAGACATTTTTATCGCTCATAACTTTGGAAAAAAAAATACTCTGGAAGAGAAAATGTGCAGACAGTGGATGGGGTCGAATCTTTATAGTCAAACACCTGTGTCCATGCAATTTGTGAAAACTGACATCCTGCGTATGACGTGTTCAGTCTGTAGGAATGCACATGTGTTTCTTTACAGCCACCTACTGGCCTGGCATGAATAATACAGCATTTGGAGTTGTTTCTGCAGATCTGTGTGAACGGGGATCATTTTGACAATGCAGTTGTAACGATGGGAAGGCTTGACAACGCAGTAGTGGAACCAAACGCAGGCTTTATTAAGCTAAATGTAGTCAGACAAGCAGGGTCGAGACAATGGAAAACAACAATAATCCAAGGCAGAGGCAAGAGAGTAATCCACAAGTCAGGCAAGGGTCAAGGCAGGCAGCAATTGATCACGAAACAGAATAACAGTCCAAGATCAAAACACACAAAAGGCAAGGCAAGGCAAGGCGTAAGACAAGAAACGTAACAGGCAAAACAATACTGAGCAATGTGAGTGAGTGTGTGTGCATCTTTTATAGTCCTCCTGGTATGAAACAGATATAAACGGGTGATTGGTTCCTAGGCAGAAGGAACCTGGGAAATGGAGTCCAGGGTGAGTAGTGACAAGGGCATGGGATAGAGTGTCCTCTAGTGGAGCTCATGGGCACGTGACAGAGCACCCCCCCCCCCTTAACAGGCCAGAGTCCCGGAGGGAACGGGGGAGCAGAGAGCCAGGGTGGAGAAGAGAGCCAAGGTGGAGCAGAGAGCCAGGGCGGAACAGGGAGCCAAGGCGGAGCAGAGAGCCAGGGCAGAACAGGGGGCCAAGGCGGAGCAGAGAGCCAGAGCAGAACAGGGAGCCAAGGCGGAGCAGAGAGCCAGGGTGGAGAAGAGAGCCAAGGCGGAACAGAGAGCCAGGGCGGAACAGGGAGCCTAGGCGGAGCAGAGAGCCAGGGTGGAACAGGGAGCCAAGACGGAGCAGAGAGCCAGGGTGGAACAGGGAGCCAATGCGGAGCCGGTGGAGCTGAAGAGCACCAGGGGAGAGTGGGCTGAGCTGAAGACCACCAGGACGGAGAAGAAGAGCACCACGGCAGAGCAGAATATCGCCACGGCAGGGCAGATAGAGCTGAGAACCACCAGAGCGAAGCAGATGGAGCTGAAGACCACCATGGCGGAGCAGATGAAACTGGAAACCACAGCAGACTCTGAAACCCAGGAGGAACTGAAACATACGTCAGAAACCAGGGCTGAGACTGAGACCTCGGAGGAACTGAAACATAGGAAACAGACAGTGTATTTACGGTCCCAAGGATGAAGGTAGAAGACACAGAGAGTTCATTAGTAGTCTCCTTGGCCGCGACAGACAGTGTCGAAAGTTCATTGATGGCTTACTTGGTAGTTACTGGACAGACAAAAGGGTCACATTTAGATGCATTGACTGAAGCGGTAGAGACAAACAGTTCAAAATCAGACATATTTGGGAGAACTGGACAGGCAGACAGTTCATAATTCGATTCATAGACTAAGCAAGGTCGGGAGTGGACTCGGGGACTGGAGCGGGCTCGCGAGCGGACTCGGGGACTGGAGCGGGCTCGTGAGCGGGTTCTGGGACTGAAGCAAGGTCGGGAGTGGACTCGGGGACTGGAGCGGGCTCGCGAGCGGACTCGGGGACTGGAGCGGGCTCGTGAGCGGGTTCTGGGACTGAAGCAAGGTCGGGAGTGGACTCGGGGACTGGAGCGGGCTCGCGAGCGGACTCGGGGACTGGAGCGGGCTCGTGAGCGGGTTCTGGGACTGGAGCAAGCTCGGGAGTGGACTCGGGGACTGAAGCAAGCTCGGGAGTGGACTTGGGGACTTGAGTGGGCTTGTGAGCGGATTCGGGGACTGGAGTGGGCTCGATCAGACTCATAGGCTGGAGCGGACTCATGAGAGCGTTGTCGTGTACATCGTTGCTGTGTAGATGTACCCAAAGCCCTTAAGATCTGAACCTTTGATCCGCTGCAAAATGTCAGAGTGTTTGGTGAAAAAGAAATAATTTCATAATAAAAGCACGATTGGAGTTATTAGGGTCACTTCCTCTAGATGTTTGTTTGCACTGCAAGCATAATATTTCTGTGAAACATCATGTACAGAAGCTGTGAATTAATATATTTCATGTTGAGTAACTGATGTTTTGTAGGGGGCTCCGGGTGAGACGGGACAGAAGGGTGACGCCGGTCCTTCAGGACTGCAGGTAAATCACTCACTGCTCTCCTTCGCTCTCTGTCTGTCTGTCTGCTGTGTGTCTGAAGATCATCTCGTGTTCCTGTAGGGTGTTCCCGGCTCTCCAGGGCCTGCAGGCCGCGACGGGCCTCCAGGATCGCGGGTAATGTGTCCGTCACGTGTGCTGTCGCTCATCATGCTAACGCTGCGCTTGGCTGTATGATCACGTGTGTTCTCGTCCTCCACAGGGTTTGCCGGGTCAGGATGGCCCTCAGGGACGAGTGGGACCACCGGGAACCATAGTGAGTCCACAAACACGCGTGTTAGAGCATGTTGACGTGTGATAGAGGTGTCGTAAGGCTCATATTAGAGCAGCACGGTATATCGAAATAAAATCAATATCGTGATATGGCCTAGTGCAATTGTCAAAAATCAATATATGTATTTCAGAGTAAAGCGTGTTACTGTGTTCATTTACACGCGTGCAGCTCATGATCATGGCCCCCCATGCCATATTACAAAAGAAGGGAAAACATAGGGGAAATTCAAAATTAAATTTTTGTTTCAACTTTTTTATTTTATTCTTGCATTGAAATGTAAAAAACTGTGAGTTTGATTAAATATTTAAACAGAGAAATTTTTTTTTTGTTTAATTAAAAATGTTTACTTTTTTTTTTGTGGTAATTTTTAATATAATATATTTGGACATGCAACATTTACTTTCAATCAAATTAGATTTTTGGCCCTTAATATTAAAATATTTATTTAAATGTTTATTTGCTAGCAAACCATCAAAATTAATGATTTAACATTGAAACTGAAGAAATTAGTATGTAAATATTATTACTGTAATTTTACAGCTGTGCTATACAATAAAATGTTCTATTTATTAAATAGAACATTTTTATTTTACAATACAAAAAAATCCCTACTTTATTTAATATTTTTATAAAGTAATAATCTCAAATAAAAATCATAACAAATATTATTATTTTATTGCCATATTAAATAAGTCAACAACAGTGGGAATGTTTTTTGTTTTTTTTTTTACGTCAAGTCACCTTTACTTCTTTAGCGCTTTATGCAAAATAAATGTTTCAACACCCAAGTTTTTCCCAAACTGTTGAGCCCTAAAAGGATGGTTTGCACTCAAGAAATAGTATTTTTTTATGTATGTATTATTTCATTTTATTTATTTATTTATTTATTTTCAGACATATTGCCCAACAAAATCACCCGTCATTCTAGAATGTTTAATACTTTACAAATAAAGCTATTGAAGTCATCTGCTGAAAATCTTGCATTTTTTCATATGGCAGAAGAACAAAATATCGCAGTGTCCGTTTTTTCCAGTATTGTTCAGCTGTAGTCGACAGAGTGTGTTTATAACCGGCCCCTCTCATCCTCAGGGTGGTCCGGGAGTACCAGGGGCCCCGGGAGAAAATGGCCCTCCAGGACCCACAGGAGACCAGGGTCCTCCGGTACGTGTTTCCACACACATGTGCACATGATAGCAGCAACTGAACTGATGCTGAAACCTCCTCTGTCTGTTTCAGGGACACCTGGGACCCAAGGGAGAGAAGGGTGAGCGGGTGAGTCTGATAACGAGTCTGATCAGATAACGAGAACATCCTCACTTTCTCAGACTGTTTCATTCATACTGTGTGTGTTTAATAGGGTGACGTCCAGTCCACGGCTTCTGTCCAAGCCATAGCCAGACAAGTGTGCGAGCAGCTGATCCAGAGTGAGTCCACAGACACGCGGACGCAAGGCATCCTGGGATTGCTTTCGCATGTCTGACGTCTCTTTCTCCGGTCGCAGGTCACATGGCGCGGTACAGTTCTATTCTGAACCACATTCCTAGTCAGCCAGTGTCGATCCGCACCGTTCCCGGACCGCCGGGAGAGCCGGGACGACAGGGGACTCCAGGACCTCAGGGAGAGCAGGGGCCATCGGGACGACCGGGATTCCCTGGCACTAACGGAGAGAACGGCCAGCCGGGAGCGCGAGGTGGATCATTGCGTTTGTACTTACAGCCTGAAGCACACAGACAACACTAGCCTGTCAGAAAAACAGCTGTTCATGATGGAGCGAGCAGAGAAGACGCAGAATCACACTTAAACTGTGTGTGTGTGTGTGTGTGTGTGTTTATCATCATCAGGACCTCTGGGTGAGAAGGGAGAGAAGGGCAGTCCAGGTGTGGGAGTCCAGGGACCCAGAGGACCTGCTGGACCACCAGGTGAACACACACTCACACACACACAAAACAGATGTTAAATATGATCTGAAAATTCTATAGAGAAATCTGCAGATATAATTCTGGAAATGTATGGGATTTTGAAATGGAAAATGTCATTTGAAGAGTCACATGACATTACAACTGACTGTATTCACTCTCTTAATTAATGTGAGTGATTCATCAGTGACTGAGGAAATCAGTCCAGCATTGTGTGTGTGTGTGTGTTTAGTCACTTGACTCCAAAGAATAAAAAGTATAGCTGAAGAATCTGTTTCCTGCTGTGCCACAGGAGCTCCTGGTGAAGGCCGAACAGGAAGTCCAGGTCCATCTGGTCGCCCCGGTAACCCCGGCAGTCCCGGCAGACCTGGGATTCCCGGACCTGTTGGTCCGCCCGGCCCACCCGGATACTGCGACCAGAACTCATGCCTCGGCTACAACGTGGGAGGTGAGTGTGTACTAACCCTGTCTTTAATAATCTTCATAATATCATACTTGTGATGATTATGACACGCTGTGCATGTTCTGCATGAGACAACATGAACTCTCTCTAGATGTTCAGAATGGAGTTACATGCATAGGATTGCATGATTAAAATAAAATAAAACTGAAATCGTGATGTGGCTCAGTGCAAATATTATTCTCCATCTGCATCTGCTGTGATTCTGAGTCGCTTTAACATGCATTTAAAACACAGCATGTGCCAAACGTCAGATGAGAAGCTTTAGGCTGCCTGTGGTTTTCTGTCAAAATAAAAGCTTGATGGTTTTTTAATGTTTGGAATTGAAGAAATTAAAATATAATAAAATATAAAATTTTATAATACTAATAAAAAGAATTCAGTAATTATTAGTATAGTTATATTAATATGTAATCCCAAAAAAATTGTGCCAAATTGTGCAGCCCGATGCATTTTAACACTAGAACCGCCACGGGGTAAATTTTACCCGTGGCTGTTTTTAAATCACACATAAAAGATTTTTAATAAAACATTCAAGTCTCCCAGTCACTGACTTTTACTAAAATTGTGTGAGTTACAATCCCCTGTTGTTAAAAACTGTTTAGATAAAACCATATCAAAAAACGGGGCATTTATCCCTATAAGCGCCAGCGGGTCAAATTTACGCAC
>NW_015628314.1:141772-144375 GCF_001515625.1 Sinocyclocheilus rhinocerous
ATAAGCGCCAGCGTGGGTCAAATTTACCCGCTATATAATGCCTGTATGTTCGTGCTGTCATTTTCGTGCTGCTTATGTTTTAACATAGTACATTGCTAGGCAACGCCTTTCACTCACTGAATTAGCGGTTATCAGTTTCATAAATAAAGACAAAATGAGTAAAAGAAGGCGATTTATGAATGCTGAAGAGGTATAAGAAGCACTAAATGCCACGAGCGATGGAGAGTCTGATGGTGAGGATCAGTAAAGCATCTGTCGGCGATCAATATATTATATTTAGACGTTTTATCCTAATGTTACTCATAATTGTTCAAAATTTGGATTAATTATTAAATTTTTGTTTTGCCATTTCTATCGTTTATTGTTCGCGTCTGTGTTGCTATTTATTCTAGTCTGTTTCCTGAAGAAGAAAAATCTGATCTGATGTAATGAATAAAACCTTTCTTTTTTTTTGATTACCCGAAGTTTATTGGTGTTCTTGTATAATTCAAATTATAAATGATATAACTAAACAAAATAATAATTAATTAGGTGAAGCTGTGCGCTTGAGTTTGTCGTCGCATCATCCGATGCAATGTGGTGAATTAGGCCTATTATTGCTCATTATTATCTATAGGCTATTTTAGTAATTTAAATAACATAGGTTATCTTAATATATTGATTAATGACATTGTATTATAATAGCCTATTACACCACCCAAATATGTATTTACTTCCTTCTAATTCTCGTTGTCAGTGCAGGCTTGTTTAGCTTAATATTGACCGTTATGAAAAGTGACTAGTGTAGCCTGCATAAAAAAGCCTTGAACATAAAACAACAGGACAAAAATATAGTTGATGACTAGACATAATCATTTCATGACTCTAGACACTTCTTTGTGAAGACAGTAGCATAATACAGTGAAATAATATGTTCTTTAGCCATTCAAAAACAGCTGTCATGTGCATGGGTAAAATGTTTTTAGGTATACAGCGACCCCTGGCGGTTCTAGTGTTAAATCACAATCACAATTTCTATCAAATCAACCGCTATTCGTTTTTTCCCTCCAGATCATGCAGCCCCACTGCACTGTGTTCTTTTATACAGCATGTGAAACTGTATGTCATTCTGACCATTTCAAACACCGTCACATGACCTCACTATGCTGCAGGTTTGATTCAGTCGGTCAGCAGATTACTGTAGAAATGGAGTCGGCTGTAGTTCATCATGAGCTCTGAATAATAATACTCTGCACTGCATGTTCGACAGACGTGACTCATCTGAGTATTGAGTGCAATATTAGTGAAACATTAGTGTGCAGCTCCTGCCTGCTGCTGCGTCTCACACTTACACGGTGAAGCGGGATGAACATCTAACGTGTGATTGGTGACGTGTATCTTTGGGGGCGGGGCAGGGGGTGTGGCCTGGGCATCAATGAATGGTGTTGCATCTTTAAGGCGGGGCAGGGGGTGTGGCCTGGGCATCAATGAATGGTGTTGCATTGTATCTTTGGGGGCGGGGCAGGGGGTGTGGCCTGGGCGTCATGAACGGTAGGTATATATATGGGGGTGTGGCCTGGGCATCAATGAATGGTGTTGCGTCTTTAAGGCGGGGCAGGGGGTGTGGCCTGGGCATCAATGACAGTCAAGAGTGAGTTCACCCAATAAATAAAAATCATTCTGTCACCGTTCCCTCATGAGGTTCAGTTTGGAGTTGTGTGTGTTAAAGTTTGCAGTGAATGATTTCAGATATAGCCTCAGCTATAAATCTGTGATATTCCTGCTTGACACTTTTCAGTGTATTCATGACAGAGTTTTTATTTCTGGGTGGACTGGCTCTTTAAGTGATTGTAGGGCTGCTTGTGCTGTGGGCGCATCAGTAACGCGTGTCTCTCTCGTGCTGCTTGTGCGGTGCGTGCGGCTCAGAGCTGGGCGTTGATGCTGACCTCATTGACACAGATGTTCCTGCAGTTCAGCCCAGCTCCTACCAGCCGTACGGCCCGGAGGCCGAGGACGACGACCCCTACGGCTCCTACACCTCCTACTACCAGCCCAACTACCCTCCGCCGCGGCCCGTGCAGCCCGACGACCCCGTCATAGAGGAGGAGCTGCGCTCGCCCGGCATGCAGCGGCACACGCGCAGACGCTAGGAGAGCACGCAACCGCGTCACAGCATCACGTGACGCACAGAGGGCGTGAGAGACAATGAGAGGAATAAACTCAACATTCTGAGAAGAAAGGGCTGAATTGTGAGATAAAAGTCGTTTTTATTTTTTTATAAAAACAGTGTGTTATAATCGGACAGCGATAATGATGATTTGCTTTTCATTCTTATATGCTCTATTAAAGATGATTTCTATTAGTAGACCAGTAGATTTCATAGCAAAAGCATTTGACATTTTAAAATGCAGCCATGTCAGGGCTCTATGCTTATTTTTCTTTTTAGGAGCGCTTGTGCTCCTAACTTAAAAAATTTAGGAGCACCAAAATTTGATCAAAAAATAGCCTTCCCATAACGAGGTGATATTTGACTCCTTAAAGTGATTTACAGTAGAATTTTGTTTTTACCTTTGTAATGGCATTTTTCTATCTTTATTAAAAGTATGTCATCTTTTATGTCAAAT